>NC_090232.1:35806425-36110711 GCF_024489055.1 Chanodichthys erythropterus | reverse complement strand
GAACATAAATTATCTTCCTAGAAAGAATAAGTTGTCCTACTTTATACAGTAGTAGCAGTGTAATGGCATGTAGCAAGATCAACCGTTTAAGCGACTTTGATTTGTGAGCCGCGAACACAGACAATCAAGCATGGGTATAATGGGTTCAATAAATACATATACGGATACATAAAACTAAATAAGCAAAGATTATATACAGAATAAAGAAAGAGTCACTTTTCACATTTACAGGGAAAGAATAAGTCGTCATAGTTGGGTAAACTTCTAAAGTGGTGAATGTGATACAACAGCAAATATAATTTTTGTATTCTCATTTGCCCTTGCAGCAGTGTTTGTTTGTATATTTATTTATTTACTGCCAAGGTAATATAACACAAAGTATAGCATTATAAATGTATACATTATTATTATTATTATTATTATTATTATTATTATTATTTTATTTTTTTATGATTTGCAATGTTGATAACAAATGTTCAAATGTGTCATCACTTTATGTGAAAAGGGTCAATGATGTGACTCATTCCAGTTTAAAACACTATACAAAAAGTGTACAAAGACATACTTTCCTTGCACTTCCCAGTTCTCTATTTCCCTATTTTTTTTTTTTTTTTTTTTTTTACTACAAATAATATGTTTTATGTGTACTATAAGTAATGTGTCTTTTTCTTTCTCACATGCTGCTCTGTGTGAATGATCACAATATAAGGTAAGTGTGACTGTCCTTCTATCACCCCTGAGCTTTATAATGTCTGACACTGAAGTGCTATTATAGCATGATGTATAGGACTCGAGGTGAATTTGAAATTGGTGCTTGCATGTATCTGATGGTCTTGTGCAAACAGGAATACAGAGGTTACTTAGCAACAACACTCAAAACAGCAGTGATTTATTATTATGTTTTCTTCTATAGTCTTGTATAAACCCTTCTGGTGGGTTGAGGGATTTGTCTTAAATATTATATCATTTAGTGCTGACATCTACTCATTGAAAAGAAACAAACAAACACAATAAAAAGTAAAACCTCCTATCTTTTCAGCATTACTCTGTTGGGATGAACTTTGCATTTACTTCTCTGTCGCTCGTATTTAGGCCTGTGCCGCCCAATGGCAGATTGAAAGCAGCATTTCTTGTGCTGCCAAATTGTAGTCTCCTCCTGTACTTTTTGTTCCCTCCTCCTCTTTCTTGCTTTCTCTCTCTCTCTCTGTAAAACAGGTTTGATGTAGGCTGGATGCTCGCAATTGATCTAAAGCGCTTTTATAGAATAGGAAACTTTCTCCTCTCGTTTGATTTGGCCATGTGCAGCAGAGGGAAGAGCAGATAAACACCTCTGTCTCTTCTGATTCTCGCAGACGCCGCATGAGGCCCGCAGACCACCACGCACGGCCGCGAGCACGAATGTGTGTGCGGCTTTTGTGTGTTTCCTTGGTCTCTGCAGTTATTTGCTAGCTCATTAGGCTTTCCAGCTAGCTTGAGCAGAGCACCCTCAAAGACCAGCCTCAGCACTGGCTCTAATGATTCACATCAGCAGATGTGTGTTTGTGCGAGTTTGTCAACGTGAGCGTGTGTGAAGATGCCGTTCAATGGTAGAGGAGTTGTGGTACAGCATTGCACTCCACAACCATGTATCTTAAAGGGGTCATGACATGTTTTTTTTTTTTTTTTTTTTAATTAAGTTATTTCAATGTTCCTTGAGGTTCACTTATAATGTTAATGAAGTTTAGCTGTGTTTGAGGTTGCATCAAAGTAGACGTTGTTCACGGGCAGCCAACAAAGACCATAGGCAGTCATTATGCAAATGTGTTACCACCTTACATATGCAAGTTACAGAAGTGAGACTGGAATTTCTGGTGACTCGTTTAGGTGGTTCAGAGCCAGTTCTTTCTTTTGGGAAACAAAATACTTTATGTATCGTGCACTTTTTTGACTTTACAACTTTGCAGACCATTTACTTTCACAGACAGCTATATTAGTGCATGAAAGGTAATATTTGAAAAAGCACAATGGGGCACTTTAAGAAATGTATTTAATTGGTTATTGAAGTTTGATGAAGATTATTTATGGCAAGTCTGGTAAAGTAATTTTCTGATATCAAAGACAACTGTAGGGCATATGCATAGACGTGCGACCAGACTGTACTTTCTGGCTCGGCGTGGAGGTCAGAGAGAAGATTGCATCGGCAGGGCTCACTGTGCGGCGCATCAGCTTTCAGCTCCATTCCATCAGGCTGACATGCCGAGATCAATTTCTGAGAGGGGCAGAACCATGTTCAGCCTGCTGTGTCCACTGAAGCCGGTTCTGACCCGGATTACTGAGTGCAGGCTCTGGGTACCAACCAACAAGATAGTTTGTTTTAGTAACTAGTACCCACAGCCTGCACTCAGTAATCCAGTTCAGAATTAAATATCTATCTATCTATCTATCTATCTATCTATCTATCTATCTATCTATCTATCTATCTATCTATCTATCTATCTATCTATCTATCTATCTATCTATCTATCTATCTATCTATCTATCTATCTATCTATCTATCTATCTATCTGTCTATCTGTCTGTCTGTCTGTCTGTCTGTCTGTCTATCGTTCTATTGTTCTATCTATCGTTCTATCTATCATTCCATCTGTCTGTCTGTCTGTCCGTCCGTCCATCCACCCATCCATCCATCCAATTTTCTCCCTTTTTTTCTGCATTTTTTTTTTTACTCCTACAATGAATATTTAAAAATGTGTTTCAATTAGTATGAGGTCAACTGCATGTACAGTAGTTCTGCAAAATTTAGGATAGTGCATGGTCATACCTGATCTATCTATCTATCTATCTATCTATCTATCTATCTATCTATCTATCTATCTATCTATCTATCTATCTATCTATCTATCTATCTATCTATCTATCTATCTATCTATCTATCTATCTATCTATCTATCTATCTATCTATCGTTCTATCTATCGTTCTATCTATCTATCTATCTATCTATCTATCTATCTATCTATCTATCTATCGTTCTATCTAGCATTCTATCTATCGTTCTATTGTTCTATCGTTCTATTATCTATCATTCTATTGTTCTATCTATCATTCTCTCTATCTATTGTTCCATCTATCATTCTATCTAATGTTCTATATATCGTTCTATCTATTGTTCTATCGTTCCATCTATATATCATTATATCTATCATTCCATCTATTGTTCCATCTTTCTATCTGTCGTTCTGTATATTATTCCGTCTGTCTGCTACCGGTATAATCCTAAATCAGATTCCATAAAGAGGTACATTGTGAATATTAGCTGGTGTGTTGACTGGTTTTAGCAGGGTTTTGAACACTTGTCAGCTGATTAGGCAGGTGATGTTTTAAAATATTTCTGTCAGAAACTCTGGTTACCATAGTGATCGTAGATGTATGCATGGGCTAGTTTTATTATAAATTTCTTAGTGACTGGTGTTTGGGGGGGGTGGTCTTCATATTGGCTCAGTCATCACTCTAATTCTACACTGCCAATGAAATGCCCCTCCTCTCAATATGTCCACTGAGAGACACGCTGGCCACAGTCAAGGGAAAACGTCCTTAAAAGTATTCTTCTGTTCTTATGACCATAATCCTTTTTTTTTTTTTACTAATTTCTCTCTGTCTCAGACAATTATTAACTTCATGTGTCACATCCCCATTTCCTCCATCATTTGCTGTTCCTGTCAAGCCTGAGAACACATTGCTGTGATTCAGAAACCCATCTGATACAGTCTAGTGCTTAGCTACACAAAAAAATAACTTAATGGGAGTTGTTTTAATGAAATCCTTTCCCTCTCTGACTGTTCTTCTGTTGCTTCTGTGTACCCTAGTTATTAACTCATGAAGTTAATGTTTAATAATGCGTGTACACACACACACACACACACACACACACAAACACACACTGTCATTTTGTGTCCTTCCTGTTATGCCTCTGGGGGTGTGCGTGTGAAGCGAGCCCCCAGTGATGCACATTAAAGATGAAATATGCCATACGCAATTAATTATTAACCACGCAAACATGTTTTATCTTTTTATCTTTTATTTTTCTCTTTTTCATCTCTTGTAGAGATAAGATGCGACTTGAATTTCACAACTGAATATGGAGAGGGGCTTATTCTCCTGTTCAACAGCTCTCTGTTCTATTCTAAAGCAGCATACTAACCTCATATGGAACATCATAAGTGACTGTCTCTGGAACACTATAGGCATATGTGCATCATAAAAGCTAGCTTAGTATACGTGAAGTAGGACTACACAAGATAGCTAAACTGCAAGTCTTTAATTAGCTTTAACCTCACTATTTTAAACGTTCCTAATGAGTCTGTGTTACTGGCTTAACTGATAAAGAAAGATCAATGCGACGAAGGGTGTGAGAGAGCAAAATTAACCCCACACTCTCCAGGTGACCCGAGATGTCTGTCATCATATTGAGAATGCTGCTTAATAAAATCGCTCAGCGCTCCCATATCAGGAACGGTTAAGATGTCTGGTTGCTCTTGGTTCGTTGTGCAGTTTGGGTTCTTTTTAAAGCCCTTAATTGAAAGACTAATTATAGATTCACTTCAGTAAGTGTCCTTGAAATACATATGAATACATTGATTAAGACAGAGAGGGTGATCTTCTCTGTTGTTCTTTTTTTCTTCTTCTTCTTCTTCTTCTTCTTCTTCTTCTTCTTCTTCTTCTTCTTGGCCAGAGGAAAAGGAAAAGTAGTAGGAATGAAAGAGAAAGGGAGGATGACTGAGCGAAACAGTGCAATAAAGCACTGCTGTGGGTGTCAAACTCTGTTTTTCTATTCATGTATGCCATCATTTATTTACCACCGGGTTATGGTGTACATTTTTCTGCTCATTCACTCATCTGCCACCTCCTCTTGTTGACACTTTGTCTTGCCTTCACTGTCACATCCTTTGTTTTATCCAATCAGAGGAGTGGAGACAGTTGTGCTTCAAAGGCATTGATGAACATAGCATCTATCTATCTATCTATCTATCTATCTATCTATCTATCTATCTATCTATCTATCTATCTATCTATCTATCTATCTATCTATCTATCTATCTATCTATCTATCTATCTATCTATCTATCTATCTATCGTTCTATCTATCTATCTATCTATCGTTCTATCTATCGTTCTATCTATCATTCCATCTGTCTGTCCATCCGTCCATCCACCCATCCATCCATCCATCCATCCATCCATCCATCCATCCATCCATCCATCCATCCATCCATCCATCCATCCATCCATCCATCCATCCAATGTTCTCCCTTTTTTTCTGCATTTGTTTACTCCTACAATGAATATTTAAAAATGTGTTGCTTCTCAATTAGTATGAGGTCAAGTGCATGTACAGTAATTCTGCAAAATTTAGGATAGTGCATGGTCATACTGCAGGACATTGCTGACGCTGCTTGGCATGTCATGTCAACTATCCAATTGCCGATGCAAGTGATGCTTCTGCAAGCTAATAGCCAGCCACTTACCTCTGCAGGGCTCTAGATCCCTAATCGAACACACTGCACAGTCATCGTGACAGCTTCAAATTCTTCTAGAAGCTGCAAAACCAGGTTATAACAGAGAAAGAACTCTATTGTGCTGTTACATTCAGCAATTAAGTACTCCAGTCCATTCTCATTACCATATACTTCAATGGAAATTGCTTTCATTTTCTTTATAGCATAGTCACAAAGATATAAACGTGCTCGTACAGTGATGATCAATACCTTGGTGATATTGGCAAAGATTTCAATTTATTTTAGGTTTTCTTCCTAGTTGCAGGGGAATTTGTAGTGCACTTTTTCCAGATGTGGTTACCAATTGAAGACTGTAATTAGCACCTTGCCAAATAAAACTTTTTTTTTTTTTCTTTCTTTCAAGGTAATTTAGCAATTTAATCATTAAAGTAATATCTTATATTGCAATGAATGTAGAGTAGTATGCTTGTGAACAGGATCCAAATTGACCATTGCCAGTAGTCTTTTGCAAGTGAATTAAGCAAAGTTGTGAGGAGCTTTTTGCCAGGGCTGATCTTGTCCCCACCACTTTTTGAAACATCTCGTGGCATGGATGTATATTAATAAAAACGAAATATCTCTAGCTGATTAGCAATTTATTTGTTTGTGTTAAATAATACGCGTTGTGGCGCTGGGATTTGTTGTTTTTGAAATCATTTTGAGTGCTTGTTGCCGCTGTTGTCAGTGGCGCAACATTGTTCTTTCTGAGCTCGTGCACACTGCGCACTGCTCAGTCTTCAGATGGACGAGCACTTCAATCTATCACTAAACGCTGTTGCGGCCAGAGACTCTATTCGTTCCAGTGAAATCACAAAAGAAAATGCACATAAACGCAAACGTGTCCCTGCTCTTGATACACAATCACTGATGAACCTTTTTGGTTTCAATTAGAAAAAAAAACCTAAAATAAATTACATGAGGTTGGATAAGAACCCAGAACCCCTAGTCCATCAGAACAACCTAATATTGAATGCGGATCCAGGTATTTATTGGCTAATGTAAATACTCTCGAGACTAACAACATATTGTATTATAGTAGATACAAGGACGAAACTATCATATTTAACATGAGGTCTATGTCAAAACAAATTTAAATCTGATCTTCAATTCCTGCGCTATATGAAAATTTAATGGAGTTGACGTCAATGAAAGCAGCAGATATGCGCTGCATTTTACCTATCATCAGCTAATTTCAAGATCAAAGACCAAAATACGAAAGAGAGCTGCATTAACACTGGTAAGATAATTTAGTCTCACTACTTTTAATGAAAACAATTGTTTGTTGAGTGTCTGCGACTTACTTTCAGTTTTATTTGTGTCAGTTTCTGAAGAGACTTGCTGAAGAGATTCTCAGCTACTCATCTGCACCGATCCATGTTGCAGTATTGCAGTACATCATATTTGCCTATAACATGTCATGAAGCCTATAACACGCTCCTACATGTTTATTTTATGTGGTTTCGACAACCAGACGCATTTACACTTGTCCAGTTTCACTTGGAATGTGTCTCAGACCACCTCCTAAAGTGGTTTGAGTGATCTAATTTAAATCCGTCTTGAAATCGTTTTGGATGGCATTTACACCTGATCGCATAGAAACTGTCTTATCTCGACTGTAATAATAACTGTAACAATAACTATAACTGTTTTTGATGCTAGTTCTAATTCTGGAGTCCACACCAACAACTACAGTGGTGATCAGAATTGTTGGCACCCTTGGCAAAAATGATCAAAGATGACTATAAAAATAAATCTGCATTGTTTTTCCTTTTGATCTTGAATACATTAAATTAGCGAACATCGAATATTTCATTGAAGGAAAAGAATTGAAAGTAGGGGGAAAATCACATTAAGAAATAAATGGTTTTCTCCAAAACACGTTGGCCACAATTATTGGCACCCTTTTATTCAGTATTTTTTGCAACCTCCTTTTGCCAAGGTAACAGCTCTGAGTTTTCTCCTATAATTCGTGATGAGTTTGGAGAACACCTGACGAGATCAGAGGCCATTCCTTCATGCAGAACCTATCCAGATACTTCAGATTCCCAGCTCCATGTTGGTGCTTCTTCTCTTCAGTTCCCTTCACTCATTTTCTTTAGGGTTTAGGTCAGGGGACCATGGCAGAAGCTTCATTTTGTGCTTAGTGACACATGTTGGTGTTGGTTTTGTTGTTTGTTTTGGATCATTGTGCTGATGGAAGCTCCAACCATGGCCCATTATTGGATTTCTAGCAGAAGCGGCCAGGGTTTGAGTTTTTTTATTTATTTATTTATTTTTTTTTATCTGTTGTTATTTCATAGAATTCATGAAGCCATGTATCTGAACAAGATGTCCAGGACCTCCAGCAGAAAAAAAAAAAAAAATAGTATATTTAACCGTGGGCATGGGGTACTTGTTATTCATGTGTGCACCAAACCCATCTGGTGGGTTTGCTGCCAAAAAGCTTTTTTTTTTAGTTTCATCTGACCATAGAAGTCGGTCCCATTTGAAGTCCCAGTCTTGCCTAACAACTGAATATGCTGGAGATTGATTCTGGATGAGAGCAGAGGATTTTTCTTGAAACCCCTCCTGAGCAACTTGTGGTGATGTAGGTGCTGTTTGATAATTTTTTAGGCTTTCTGAGACTCAAGACTCAACTAATCTCTGCAATTCTTCAGCTGTGATCCTTGGAGAGTCTTTGGCCACTCAAACTTTCCTTCTCACCACGCGTTAGGACAATTTAGACACGTCCAATTCCAGGCAGATTTTTAACATCTTTAGTTGATTGGAACTTCTTAAGTATTGCCCTGTTGGTGGAAATGGGGATTTTCAATGCTTTGGCTATTTTCTTACAGCCACTTTCTATATTGTGAATCTTTTGCTGCACATCAGAACTATATTCTTTGGTTTTACTCATTGTGATGAATGATTAAGGGAATTAGTCCTTTTTGTGTTTCATCATGTTTGTTGTACTCTTAAGTCATTGCTGGACAATTTCATGCTCATGATCACCCTGGAGTGCTAAAAAAAAAAAAAAAAAAAAAAAAAAAAGTAAATATGAATGGGAATATACTTCAGAGATGTTTCATAAATATTCTAGGGGTGCCAATAATTGTGGCCAACATGTTTTGAAGAAAAACATTTCATATGTTATGGCTCACGCACCTGGTCAGACCCTTGATGTGAGGTTAGCTCCGGGGCGATGGTACCGTCCAAACCCTTCCTCGGTCCAGGCTCATCCATCGCGGCAGTCTTGCCTCCTCGGTCTGTGGTGGGCACGTGAAACATCTCCGTTGTGACGTTCGTCGATGGTGGCTGACTGGTTTCTGGCAGTGGAGTGGGGCTGGTGGCGAAGTCATCCTCCGCGGATTGGCGAGTCGTTACACACCAGCACCCACTTCACGAATGCGGCAAAGTCCTTCCGAGGACCGCTCCCTGAGAGGCGTGCCCGGGACCACTCGCTAAGGCTGGAGATGTAGAACACGCAGAGCGAGCGGTCAGGATAGTGTGTGAGGCACGCCAACTCCAGAAAATCCAAGGTGTGCGATTCCAGCGGTCCCTCTGCTCCAGGCACAAAAGGGCAACAGCAGGGTCCATGGTGATGGGAAAAACAAGGGGGAAAAAAAACAAACAAAAGGAAAATCGCCCCAAACTGTTTTGGTCTGGTATTCTGTTACGGTTGCTGGTATACAACGCACACAACGAGGAGATATATAAGTGAATATAAGTCTTTACTTGAGGAGAAACAGGAATC
Organism: Chanodichthys erythropterus; assembly: GCF_024489055.1. NCBI lineage: Eukaryota > Metazoa > Chordata > Actinopteri > Cypriniformes > Xenocyprididae > Chanodichthys > Chanodichthys erythropterus. The sequence continues at coordinate 36,101,446 of NC_090232.1, read as the reverse complement.
CAATGGAACATACACCAACATAATATGAACAATACCAGACAGCACAAGACTAGAAACACAGGGTATATATACAAGGGACTAACAAAGGAACTAAACAAGGTGATGGGATGATTAACAAGACACAGGAAAATAAAATTAACTAATTAACAGAACGGGGAAACTAGGTCACAGGGGCAGACAGAAGTATGAGGATCTGTAACACCTTCAATGAAGGGTTTGATTTTTGCTAATTTTATTAATTAAAGATCAAAAGGATAAACAATGCAGATTTATTTTTACAGTCATCTTTGATCATATTTACCACAGGTGCCAATAATTCTGATCACCACTGTATGTATCGATAATGACACGTTATACCAATGAGGAATATCATTGGAATCACTTTCAGATTTTTTTTCCCCAGCTGATGAATGATAAAATACATTGACCATCCAATCAGATTTCATTGTGCTTTAAAGAGCTCAAGCATTTAAAGCAGCAGACAACATAACTGCATTGTGCACTTATGATAAACAGAGCGTTATTTTGCGTTTATGTGGATGCTCATATAGTTACCATTCTTAGTGTGATCTGTCACTTATATACAGGGGAAAAGCTAAATAATTCCCTTCATGATCAAAATATATTTAAAAAAACAAAAAAACAAACAAAAAAAAAAAAACGAATGCAAAATACAGTTTCATCTGTGTTGAGAGATATGTAAACATTCTCAATTAACGCAGGTTTTTTTTTTTTTTTTTTTTTTTTTGTTTATCACGAAAGGGAGTAAACAAAGGGAAAGATGAGTATTTTAGAGTGAATTTAGCTTGCACCGCATGACCAGGATCTGGTGAGTTAGAAGAGGACCTTTGTGCTGGCTTCACACCAGCCTGCCTGATGGCCTTGTCTCTAAGGAGAGAGAGAGAGAGATACAGAGAGATGGCTTTACAATCACCCCACCAGCCTCAGACTGTGCTGGCATCTCTAATCAGCTTCCCTCGCTCGCCGCATCCTGTTGCCCAGGCAACAGCCAAGCCTGCTCGTGTCCTGCTAAGGAGCGAGGCAGAACATTGAGAAATGAGAAACAGCGATGGTGAGAGAATACCGCTGCTCACACAATCAAAAAAACAGGACTGATCTGGAATGCTTAATAACTTTATAATGTATGCTGAAAATAATACACAGTCTCGCAGAGGAGAGAGCTATCAGATTGCTCACAGATACGTGTGTGAATTAGATCACTCCAAATTCTGTGTGAAGGTGAGGGAGGAGCGTGCATCAGCTAATGTGTGTTTTTGTAGTTTCGAGAACGCATGAAAGGGTTATTAGGCTATTCTGCAACCCTTGTACTGAATTCTCACTCGCACACGCAGCTCTTCTAATCTGATGACTGCTTCTCACAGGGGGAATCACCAGCTGTCTGTGGCCCTCCACCTCCTCATCACCTCCTCACAGCAAATCCCCTCCCCATCCGATGAGTGCAGAAAGGTGCCTCGGAGGAGAGAGGGAAAGAGAAAGCGTATTGATTGGTTCTTCAGTTAGGCTATACTAAATGGAAGAGTGTGGATGGCTGTGCCACTAGAGGCTAGCCGCACAGGCTCAATTTTCTGAACCTTGTTCTTCTGGTGTGTAAAAGGTCGGGAGAGGTTAGTGAGTGTTAGCGCTGCACTCGCTGTCTCACTGACTCTTTCATTACTCTCCTTATTCCCCTTTCTTTATCGGTTTCCTTCTTTCTCCATCCTGCTACTTGACAGCACTGTGTGAGCTTTATTTCAATCTGCCACAGGGGGACAGTCTTCCCCTCGGCCCTTGTCTTGCCCGACTTTGACCTGTCAGAGCACAGTCTGGTCAGCTTAGTTTGACCAAGAGGGTGCCGTTGAGTTAAGCTGAGTTAGCCCCTGTTGGTAGATATTGTACCTACACCAACCAAAAAGCATCTTTATGCTGTAATAGCCTTTCAAAGGTAAATGTATTCTGAGTCAGTTAAATTTAAACATATACACTACCACTGAAAAGTTTGGAATCTTTAAGATGTTTTAATGTTTTTGAAATAAGTCTCTTATGCTCACTAGGGCTGCATATGTTTAATAATAATAATAATAATAATAAAGTAAAAATGGTAATATTGTGAAATATTACTATTTAAAATAACTGTTTTGAATTTCTAATATATTTGCCAAGATTATTTGATAAATAGAACCTTTTTTTTGGTTTTGTTTTTTTTTCTTAGCCAAAACTTTTGAATGGTAGTGTATGTTCGTACACACACACACAGTCAGAAATGGGAGCGCCAGGCTTGCAGCCGGGCCTCTAGGTGATGAGCCTGTAGACTAATTAAAAGATTTGAGATCTAGCATATGGGCTGAGTTCTTCCTCTCCACCTGACACTTCTCACCTCCGTCCCTATGCTGGGATTTACATTAGCTCTTAATCACAGCATATTCAGCTGTGCATCACACTCTAATTCAAGTTGCATTGTTCATGTAATATGACTCTGAGTGATATACTATATAGCAAATTTTGATTTATTTAATCCCTTTTTATGGAATGTGTCAGTTTGTTTAACTGATATGGATGTCACTCCACTGAAAAGACAAGCAAATGCTACGTTTTTGTTTTTACCTACAGTGGCACTAAAACATATTCGAATGCTTAATGTAGGAATTAAAGAAAACTCTGAAGCCACTTTTCTTTGTTGAACAAAATACAAATCCAAGTTGCGCAGACACTATGAAATAACTAGCAAAAAGTTTTCAAATTATGCATCAACAAATACACTCTAAAAAATGTTTGGTTAAAAACAACCCAAGTTGGGTTGAAAATGGACAAACCCAGCAATTGGGTTGTTTTAACCCAGTGGTTAGGTTAAATGTTTGCCCAACCTGCTGGGTAGTTTTATTTAACTACTGATTAAAAATGACTATATGGCTGGCTTAAAATGAATCCAAAATAGGTGAGAAAGTAAAAATCAGACACATAATTACTAGAGGCAACAGTAATAATCAAAAGGTGTACATTTATTAATAAGCAATTTAATAAATGTGTATTGTTTATTATTCATTATCTTATTAATAAATGCTCATTTATTAAACACATTAATAAATGTTAATTTACAGCATATTTTGGGTTCATTTTAAGCAAGCAATACAGTAATTTTTATACAATAGTTGAGTTAAATAAACCTACCCAGCACGTTGGGCAAACATTTAACCCAACCACTGGGTTAAAACAACCCAATTGCTGGGTTTGTCCATTTTCAACCCAACTTGGTTGTTTTAAACCCAGCATTTTTTAGAGTGTACAAATACTTCTGGAGGCCACTGTAATATATATATATTTATATATTTATATATATATATATATATATATATATATATATATATATATATATATATATATATATATATATATATATTTATATATTTATATAATTTATAAATGTTTATATAAATCTAAACTTTTTTTAAAGGATTTTCTTTATTGTGTGTTGTTTCTTTATTGTATTCATGTTATCCAAACAACTACACAGCCCAAGATCCATGTCTAATCCTTGAGCTTTGTACATGTAAGTGTGTGTGTGTGTGTGTGTGTGTGTGTGTGTGTGTGTGTGTGTGTGTGTGTGTGTGTGTGTGTGTGTGTGGTTTGTAGTAGCTCTGTGGATTATTCATACTGCTGGCCTGATGCAGAATAGCTCCTCATTCTCTGTGTTCCAGTCTGTTAATTACTGCCAGAGGCCATGTGCCACTCATTAAATACATTTAAATGAATAAATGTAAAGTAAACAGGACGTCACATTATTTTCCTTGTATAAACATAGAGAGGGGATGTTTGTAAAGTAGGTTAATTATATTTATAGTATATGTGATTATATTAAATATATTGACCAGATTAATATGTTTATTGACAGGTTGAGTTAGTAAGCAAGAAATAAGAAATCCAACTATAACTGTTTATATTAAATTATGTACAAAAATAGGTGTGTTAAAAGTTGTGTGTTAATGTGTCTACTTCATGCATCCTCAAATAGCATACCGCAAGACAAAATGACAAATGTAGCACCATTTTACTATTTCTACAGTTTAAAGTGAGCAGTGCATCAAAGCAACAGAGCTGTTCTCACCACAAGCGCGCTGGGCCGTTTATGGTAATGATCTTTCTGTGCTAATATTTGTATTTAGAGCCAAACTCACTTCAAGTCCTTTCAACTTCATGTGAGATGCTTCTCTCCCCTGCTAAAAACATGAAGCGCTACAGGAGCTGCAGATGACGCGGTTATTTTAACATGAGTAGCAAAAATTTGGTGAACTTTTTTTTTTTCTTTTTTTTCCTGCCACACATACATATATGACTCCAACCCTTCGAACCAGTTATAGACCTCTTGAAACTTTAATTGAATGCACCTGGTCTACTTGCTGTCATATATGCTGTCATAAGTTTTGCATAAGTAACCTCTTCTAGGTCATGCTGAACTTACTCTGCTCTGTAAAATTGCATTTATTGCGGCTCAGATCCTTCCAATCTATTGATTACTTTGACATTTCCACTGGCTTTCAGAGTGGAATGCTTTCTTGGTAGATTTGTGCCATTTTTGTTGTTTCTGTTTGCATGTACGTGCGGGCGTGTGAGCAAAATATACTCCAAACCAGCTGAATTCATCAGGAAAATCGACACTTTATAGGTGCAATCCATGGCATTTCCAGGAGCGCAAACAGATAGAAATGCATCTTAATGGCAGAGCATTCCCAGAGATACCTTAGACGTACATTTCTAGCTGTCAGAGAGCATGCCGGCGTGTCCTCGTACAAATTCAAATGTGTGCACAGCAACTCACCAGGGAGGCTGTCCATGACTTACCCACAATTGTCTTTTTTTTCCCTCTCTTTCCTCCTCTTCTGATCGTTTCATCACTCGCCCTCTCTGTCTCCTTCCTGCCCTGAGACAGCCATTAACAAAAAGGCAGTGTTTAAATGGCTTTGCCAGCACGGCTGACATGGCTGTCAGTGTCCCAGAGATTACCCCCGTCCCCTGTCTATCCCACTGAGAAATGATGGAAGGGCCATGACAAAGTAAAGGGAGGAAAAAATGGACAGAGAGCTGGGGAAGATGATTGACTGATTCATTACAGGCAGCAGGAAATGGTGAATGACTGTTGCCAAGGTGCCCATTATGAGGTCCTCAATGCATCTATGCCATTATGGGGTCATCAAACTACATTCTAAAGTCAACATGGAATCAAAACTGAATTGTCTGTTTGTTCTTATAATATTTAATCAACATTCTTATATACATTGCCATTAAACAAGTTTGGGGTCGGATTTAACACTGAATTTATTTGATCAAAAATACAGTAAAAAAACAAGAAAAGAAAACAAGCCTTTTGAAACACCATAAATGTCTTTACTGCCACTTTTTATCAATGCAATGTGTCTTTTTTTTTTTTTTTTAATATGCAAGTTGATAAGCCTCTTTCATTCAAAATGTATGGTACAGTTTTATTTTGTATAATTACATTCAAAGAAAACACTGTTGTGATGAAGTGAAAATTTGTTTCATAAACAGTTAATTATGTATTTCTTTATTCTGTTTAGTTAAATTTGCATTTGTTTCAACTGTATCGGCTTCAAGCAGTTATTATCCATCCGTCATGGATGTGTCCTTTTTGTTTTCCGGAAAATCCAGTAAGACATAACATGCCAAATCAGCGAAAGCATGAAAAACTAAACATTCAAAGAGAATTGTGACAGATGTCTAATGATTCTGTATCTCCAAATGAGATCAGTTTCTTGTAAGATTAGTGTGTCAAATTAAAAAGTGGACAAGATGAAGAGAAAGGCAAACCACTGACCATGAATGAATCTGAAGCTAGTTGGCATAGTAGCTGCTTCCAGTCCTCTTCATCCCTTTATAGATTGCTGTCTCACTAACAGTCTGGATACTAAGACAATTTATGTTTAGATATACAAACCTTGAATCATATTATTATAATACTGTAGTCTTTAGAAATTGTGTTGTGTGCGTTACTTGCCTCAATATCAAAGACTTTTAATGCTTTAACAAGCACATACGGCAACCGTATTAATGGGTTACTTACCATTCATACTAAAATGCACATTCTGGCAGTTGCTTAATATGCGTTCTTATGCATTCAACTGTGAAAGTTCAGTTCCAATACACAAGAAGGCAAGTACAGAGGACGCACAAACATAACCAGATGTGTTCTTAGTTCTTTATATCGAAGATGCTTTGAGTGCAGACTTGAGAGAAAAGAACCATTAAAATTCCTAGAAGTCATCACCGGTGGATGACGTACTGTAGCTTTAAGATTTAAACTTCTCGTTCTCGCTCGAGAAATTCCTGCTGAAAGCTTACAAATACGTGACGGCTGATACAAGTAAACCTTTGTTGTTTGTTTGGCATAATTTTGATGAAGTGATAAATACCTGGAGAAAGCCTGCAGTACTTTTTAATTGGCATATTTAAAAGAATCTTAATAATTAGTTCACTTCTGAATGAAAATTTCCTGATGATTCACTCACCCCCACATCATCCAAGATGTTCATGTCTTTCTTTCTTCAGTCGAAATTAAGGTTTTTGAAGAAAACATTTCTGGATTTTTCTCCATATAGTGGACTTTTTGAATAAAAAAATTGCAAATTGCAGTTTCAGTGCAGCTTCAAAGCAATCTACACAATCCCAGTCAAGGATTAAGGGTCTTGTCTAGCGAAACGGTCATTTAAAAAAATAAATAAATAAAATAAAATAAAATGTATATACTTTTTAATCACAAATGCTTGTCTTGCACTGCTCTGTGATGCACCATGCATTACATTGAAAGGTCGGTGGAAATACTGTGGTAGGGCGAAAAACTTTTTAATTTTCTCCTTCAACTTCAAAATCATCCAATATCATTGTTTTACCTTTTTTTTTTTTTTTTTGTAAAGAGCGTTTGGCTTAATCTTTCCACATCCGCTTTGTAGACACTGGATCATTAGTTCTGCCTACGTCGCGCATGACCTTTGTAACATGCGGATTGCAGAGCAGAACAAGATGAGCATTTGTGGTTAAAAAGTATATACATTTTTATTTTTATTTTTAGTAAATGACTGATCACTTTGCTAGACAAGACCCTTATTCCTTGTGTGGGATCGCGTAGAGCCCTTTGAAGCTGCATTTAAACTGCAATTTGGACCTTCCACCCGGTGAACCCCAATGAAGTCCACTATAAGGAGAAACAAAAACCTCAAAAACCTTAATTTCTTTTCGACTGAAGAAAGAAAGACATGAACATCTTGGATGACATGGGGATGAGTAAATTATCAGGATATTTTTATTCAGAAGTGAACTAATCATTTAACGTTGACAAAGCATAATTAACATTGAATATACACACTTATTTACACAAATACTCACTTAAAATAACAAAAATATATCAAATTATAATGATATAAGTAATTGCTTTAATAGATCATGACATCTGTGATGGTCAGTTGAGCAACAAGATTACAGCACACCGCAATTCTCACAAAGATGCCTTCCTCATGTCCTTCCGTGTTCATTCTAGGTAGCCTGGCAAGACCAATCTTCATGAGAACACGAGTCTGTTCTTTGCATTCTTAGAATTAAGAAACAGCTACTGTCATGATTTATTTACTTTTATGTCATTCCAAACTATTTTAGTCTTTATTAAATTTCTGCTGAACACAAAATATGTTTTTAAGAATTTCCATGCTGATACTATGTGTTGGTGAATAAATAATGACAGAGTTCTCATTTTAGATGGACTGTTCCTTTAAAAGTGACTTGTAATATAATAACGTATGTTATCCCTGGATTAAACCATTGTGCTTTGCACAAGGGCACAGCGCTTGCAGATCGCTATAATTTGTCAATTGTTGTCATTGCGTTACGTAATTTGCGCCCCAGATTCTAATCCACTTTGCTTACAGCACCTGCAAACCGAAGCAGAGAGGTCCAAACACAAATGATAGCTGTGTTTAAGGCTATAATTATACTTGATGTGCATATTGTATATTATGCGATTTTGTGTTGGTTTTGCTAATCCGTTTTACTTACTTAAGACCTCTTAAGAAATGTGAATGTGCTGTACAGCTACTCACCAAGGCAAAATATGGCATGGCAACCACAATATCATCTAGATGGCAAGGCACCCACTGTGCTTATATCCTTTCTTTGTTCACCACAAGTACAGACAGTCTACAGATGGCACAGTATGTACTCCATACACCACGGAGAATCTTCTTAAATTCAATATGATGGGACAGAGACTTGAATAGAGGAGAGAAGGAGCTGCTCCAAAGCTTGTAATATTTAAGACATAGATCAGAAGCCGTTGCAAATATTAGGATGTTTACATTGACGTAAAATCTCTTTTAATTAAGCTGGAATCAGTCCAAACTGTTTGTGTCTGCTGCATTAAACGTCAGCTATTGAAATATAACCTGCATAATATGCCTAAGTGGCTGAAACCTCACCAGTTCAAAGCTCACCACCCTCTGGCACTGTGCAAAATTGTAACAATACTAAGTGTTATCTAATGAAATCAATTTAGCCCAGAGACCTTTCCACTGTGTTTCCAGTCTAATAACTAGAATTACTAAACCTGTTGTTGTTGTTGTTGTTGTTGTTGTTCGATCCTAATTGTTGTTTGTCTTTATTTTTATTGTATGACTGATTTAACCCTCAAATCATTTAAGTTGGATTAGTGCACTTTTGTCTTCTGCTTTGTTTTATCAGTAAATCCCTAAAACCAGCCCCCAAACCAAAGTAAATCCATCGGAAATGGCTGTCAAATAGCAAAGGATTTCGATCAGTCTAAAACTGTGTCCTGTTGTGCTTCAATGTCATTGGCAGATTCAGAACCATTTAACATTAATGAAGGCCTGTACCATAACCATTAGAAAAGACAGAATAAAACTGTCTGTAGTTTAGAATAAAACGCCACCATCAACCCTCCCAATCCATTATGGTCCACTGCTCAAGAACAGAGATGTACCTCTGCCTGAGGTCATGTTGATTCTAGGCCGATCAATGAGACAGCATTACTGTAAAATGAGTTCAGTTCATTTTCAATAGAGACATAGTGGTGATATTAAGTGTTTAACTGACTGTAGCAACATGATAATAAAAGACAATTTCAGTATGTCACAGAACTTTCTCTTGTTCTGTCCTCAAAGTTAACTGATTAAAGACTAGTGCAACATTTTATTTTAGATGTTGACTTCTTTCCACTAAAATTCTGTTGTTTGTTTGTTTATATACGCTATTTTAAACCATTTATTTATTGTGTATTATTATTATTTGTATTGTTTATTCTTTTTTATTATTATTTATTTGTGCTGACAGTAACTGTAACAAATATATATTGTTGGGAAACCGATGACCATGGTAACTTGGTAACTTTGGGAAATGTTATTTAAATAATAATAACAATAACAAATATAGCTGCAAGCAGCAATTATGGGGCCAAGCACAAAAACGGCACAGGAAACCAGCCAACACGGCTGGGAGCATCAGACCAACTGCAACAGTGAACAATTAAAGACGTATTAAGATCATTTTAGGCATAAGAGCTGAAAAATTATCAAAAATGAGGATTTACTGGTTCATAACTTTCGACCAATAGGTAGCGCTGTGTCCAAATTGTTGTGGTATGGTCAGAGTGAGGTGACAATGACACTTCCAAAGTTTGGTGTCAATATGTCAAAGCACTGAAGAGATACAGCTTCAAGAGTCATTTTTGAATCATGCCTCAAATTCTTTGCTCTGGTATACAAAAACGGTTTGACATATGGACTTGAAATCCATAACTTTTTGTCGGCATGGTCTGAAGATGACACGGTTCAATTTTGGTGAAAATCGGAGCAACGGTCTAGGAGGAGTTCGAAAAAGTAGGTTTTTAAAGAAAAACAATATGGCGGACAGGACGTTTAGCTGACTATGGCAAATTTGATATCTATGTTCTCAGCATAACCCAAGGAATCTACAGAGACCAGTTTCATTACAATTGGTTAATATAGACAAAAGTTATTAGCATTTTTGTAAATTTTGTTATAACTTTTGACCACGAGGTGGCGCTGGTCCGAAACTTCTCAGGCTCCTTTAGGGCATTGTCCTGATGACCCATACCAAATTTATGAATTTTGGTCAAACTCATCAGAAGTTATGAGCAAAATAACAATTTTTCATATCTCCACTCCAGTAGGTGGCGCTGCACCGAAACAGAGTATGCTGCCTCAGGTCATGCTTGTGAAGACACATACCAAGTTTGGTCTGAATATGTCAAAGCACTGAAGAGATACAGCTTCAAGAGTCGTGTTGCATCATGCCTCAAATTCTTTGCTCTGGTATACGAAAACGGTTTGACATATCGACTTGAAATCCATTACTTTTTGTCGGCATGGTCTGACGATGACACGGTTCAATTTTGGTGAAAATCGGAGCAACGGTCTAGGAGGAGTTCGAAAAAGTAGGTTTTTACAGAAAAACAATATGGCGGACAGGAAGTTTAGCTGACTATGGCAAATTTGATATCTTTGTTCTCAGCATGACCCAAGGAATCTACGGAGACCAGTTTCATTACAATTGGTGAATACAGTCAAAAGTTATTAGCATTTTTGTAAATTTTGTTATAACTTTTGACCACAAGGCGGCGCTATGCCGAAACTTCTCAGGCTCCTTCAGGGCATTGTGCTGATGACCCATACCAAGTTTTGTAAAGATACGTTAATGCGTTCGTAAAATACAGCATTTTAGCACCAAATTTAAAATGGCCGACGGCCAAAATGTCCAATATGGGAAAATTGGATATCTTTCGACTCGGCATGATTCCCCGAATCCAACGAGACCAAATTCATGATTTTTGGCCAAACCCATCAGAAGTTATAAGTAAAAATAGCCATTTTTCATATCTCCGCACCACTAGGTGGCGCTGCGCCGAAACGCTGCATGTTGCCTCAGGTCATGCTTGTGATGACAGTTACCAAGTTTGGTCTGAATACGATAAAAGCGTTGCGGAGATACAGCCTTATGTCTATTTTCGCAAGCACTACGTACAATTCGTTTGCGTGTTTTTCGAAAACGGTTTGAGAAATCAACTTGAATTCCATAACATTTTGTCGGCATGGTCTGAAGATGATCTGGTTCAATTTTCGTGAAAATTGGAGTAACGGCCTAGGAGGAGTTCGAAAAAGTATGTTTTTCAGAAAATTCAAAATGGCGGAAAAATTTTCATGACGGAAAATGACGTCATATGGTGCAATCGATTCGTCTTGACCCAAGGAATCAGAGGAAAAAAGATTTTTGTTTCTAGCCCTTATGGTTCAAAAGTTATTAACATAAACATAAGTGCAACTTTGGACAGCTGATGGCGCTAGAGGGATTGAGTTAGAGACTCCAAATTTGCTATGGACAAAGGTCAGACTGTCCTCTAACTGTGTGCCAAATTTCACAACTTTCCCGCAAGCGGTTCTATGGGCTGCCATAGACTTCAAGAGCGGAAGAAGAAGCGGAAGAATAATAATAAGCGTACGGAACGCCAACAATAACAATAGGTGCCTAAGCACCTTCGGTGCTTGGCCCCTAAATATAGCTGCAAGCAGCAATTCGGGGCCAAGCCCCAGAAGGGGCAGTAGCGCAATACGGAGCAGGAAGAGCAAAAACAGCAGAAATCGAATGTACATGCAAAACAGCTGGTTCAGAAGGACAGGTGGAAATGAAATGAAAATCAATAGAAGTTCAGAGAATGAACAGGGAATGAACTAAAAACACTTGTATCTCATTCAAGAGGAATAAAGATTAGTACAATGCTTATTTGGATAAAAAAGGTATCAAAATGACTCATTACACACAATTGTATAAAGGAACCCCACACGGGATTCGAACCCACGACCTCCGAGTCCAGTGTCCATTTCTCATCTCATTGCACCACTGTGGAGGTGAATGTTGGCACACCTGCCGAAGTTCATTAGTTCATGTGAAAATGAACTCAAAATGAAGAATTTTTATAAAACTGCACTGAATGTTATATTTAATAACTACTTTAGATCATTCTGCAGCTCATCATGCTGTAGCGCAATACAGAGCAGGAAGAGGAAATACAGCAGAAATTGAACAAACATGAAACAGCTGGTTCAGAATTACGGGCGAAAATGAACTCAGAATGTACATAAGCTTAGATGAAAATGAACACAGCATGAAACAAAAAGCATTTATTTCTAATCCAAGAGGCAGTAAAGGAATCAAAACACACTATTTCATAAAACTGCTCCACCTGGGATTCGAACCCACTATCTTGGGGTGCAGAGCTCATCAGGTAACTGGCTTTACACATTGAGCTACTTGAGGATGCACATTCAACAATCTGTGGAAGAGAACTTTTAGTGTAAGAAAGAATTTACAAAAAAGCATTACTTAGCATGCTAACCATATTAGCATGCTAAGCTAACTTAATGCTAATGAAGCTCATGGTTAACTTGATAGCTGAAGAGCCACATTAAAGAGAATGACAACTGGTTAGCATGCTAAGCAATTAGCATGCTAAGCTAACTAGCATAAGACAACAAACACAAGCAAGGTCACATTCAGAATCAGTTGTATTGACATTCATTTTTCTGGAACAAAGGGTTCAAAAGTTATAACCTTTACAAAAGTGAATATTTGAACTGGTGGTGGCGCTATAGACTTAGTCCTAGATACTCCAAAGTTGGTCAAATTACTTTTAATTACTATCACTACAAGCATGCCAAATTTGATAATTTTCCTTCTTATGGTTCATTGATTACCATACAGGGGGAAGAAGAATAACTACGAATTTGGACATAAAGGAATTGCATGTGATAGCTTCAGATTAGACCAGTTTTAGGCAGAATGCCTAGAACAGACACAAGTTCTGCATCTTTTCCTGCCACAGTACCTCATGCGGTCTGGGCATGTGTCACACTGAGTTTCGAACCCACGATGCAGAGCATTCGGGATCCGTGGCGTAACACATTGAGCTAATCAGCCATGCAAGTTCATCAGTATGCTAAGCAGAGGTTTCAGTGTGAGAAAGAGTTCACAAAAAAACCATATTAGTATGCAAAGTTATTTAATGCCAACTAAGTTTTGGTTAACCTGTTGACTGAAGACCACATTAGAAAGAATAGCAATAGTTTAGCATGCTAAGCAATTACTGTGCTAAGCTAACTAGCATAAGACAACAAACACAAGCAAGGTCACATTCAGAGATGAATATCTCGGAATGGTAGCTATCAAAAATCCGTTCAGTCATTTCTGTGCGGCTCGGTCCAAAGATCATCTGAGCTGATTTTGGACAAAATTGACCAAAATTTGTAGGAGGAGTAGCAAAAAAACTGTTTTTCATTTACTTCAATATGGCAGACAGGTACATTTAAGGAAAATGACAAATGATACATTGTCGGAATCGGCATAAGCCAGGGAATAAAATGACATGAAGCATACACATTTTGGAAAGTGTTTTCAAAAGTTATAAGCGTTTTTGAAATAATCATTACATCTGTGGAACAGTAGGTGGCGCTGTGCTGAAACTTCTCAGGTACCTTCACGACCTTTTAAAGGTCATACATACCAATTTTTGTGAAGATATGTCAAATTGTTTAAAATATATCGCAATTTATGAAAAAAATTCAAAATGGCGGACACGTGATTCATCCAATATTGACAGAATTGGTATCGTCGGATTCGGCATGATCCAAGGAATCCATAGACACCAAGATCTTGATTTTCTGACAAACTGTTCAAAAGTTATTGGCCAAAATAGCCATTTTTCATATCTCATGACCTGTAGGTGGCGCTGTTCCCAAGTTTGGCATAGACCCTCAGACCATGGTTCTGATGAAGGGTACCATTTTTTGTTTCGATTGCTCAAAGTTTGGCCGAGATACAGCCTCTATACTAATTTTGGGTCGACCTCGTTAACTTCGTGACATCATAACCTTTGAACAAAGATGAATAAAAAAAATCTGTTCAGTCATTTCTGTGCGGCTCAGTCCAAAGATAATCTGATCAAAGATTGGACAAAATTGGACAAATTTTGAAGGAGGAGAAGCGAAAAAAACAAATACTGTACTTTTCAAAATGGCCGCTACTGTAATGGGTGGAGACTTAACACTCTGAGGTCTGACGGTATCGCCGGCGATACCACCATGGTTTTTTTCTTATCAGTGTGAAAGAGACTCAAAATACTCCGTCAATGTTGCACATACAATTAAGAGTTATACACCATTTTAATCTGTGGAATATCTTCTTTCATTTGTGTACACTCAGAGTAAAAACAGAATGTTGTGCTTTTTGTAAAATAAAGAAAACTAACATGATGCGTGATCTCTCCTCTCCCTCTGAACGAACTCCAATCTGATAGTTCTCAGAAAATGAACTGTAACTTAGTGAATACTAATGACAAAAAAATTACACTTATGTCTAAAAAACGTTAAGATGTCAGGTTTTAAATCATGTAAGTCAAATCGAAAACAAACCTTCTTTGTTTATGTAATCTGTATGAAAAGAGAGCCATGTCAGATATCCGTGATTCTGCTCATTATCTGCTAATGCGGCCACGCCCACGGAGCCAGCGCTATTCAGACGCTAATTCAGTCAATACATGCATTCATTATCTCAATCGTGTATTTATTGTCTTGAAAAGTGTTTATCTGGATGTAAAAGTCATGGTTAGCGATCTCTAGAAGACATGCAGTTACTTCCTGATTACTTGTCTTCTACAGATGAAGTTTAGATGAGTTTTTGTTTCTTTAGAGCCCTCCTGCTGCTGTATGAATTGGAAACTCCATTCATGGAATAGCCTCTTCTTCTTCTAGATGAATTTGTGGACTAAAAATGCACAGAGCGCCCTCCGACTTCAAGGATGAATTGAAAACACCAGCGCTCATAGTAATGACAATGAATATTAAGTTAATATAACTCCTTCTGTATAGAAAATTGACATAAGCATATGAGAATCCAATATTTCTCCAAATGTGCATGCTTTTAAACTAAAAGTCTATATTCAGACTCTTGCATCACAGAAATACATTATATTTTAAAGTATAATATAAAACCATTACTTTATATTGTAATAATATTTTTCTGCATGTTTCATATATCATAATGAGCTTGAGACATCACAGAAGGTTTTTTTTCACAGCCTACCTGACTGAAATGCCTCATTAATATGCAAGTCATTTCAGCTCATTACTATCCAATTCTTTTGTCTTCTCAGGTGAGAATGGCCCATTTTCAGTGGTGATTCACGCCTCCTCGCATACTGTGTTTCTTGGCAAAAAGTGTCTTACAAAAACTAAATCAATATATTGTTTTATATGAAGGAGTAGGCAGCATAATTTTTACATAATTTTGAAGCAAAAACTCTAGTCTACAACCTCCAATACCCTAAAGTCTTATGAACACAGATTTATTATACTTTTTTTGGCCTTATTTCAGTGACTTAAGTTTTTTGTTTTTTCAACAACCACGCATAAATGTTATTCCTTCAAAAACACAAACATGTACATACATGTTCCTCACATATTATTGTAGCCTAGTTTGTGCTGAATACAGTGTAATGACACTTTTTCCATTAATATGTTTATGAACAACTGAAAAAAGCACAAATGTCAGGGCATGTCAAAAGTTCTCCAGGCCCCAAATCAGCCTCAGACTCCAGAGGGTTAATGTAAGAAGTTGAATAGCATCAGCATGAAGAGACGAATCAGATGAACTAAATTTATTTTTTCTATGACAAACAGTTCAAATGTTAAAACCGTTAGAATGTTGAAATTTTGAACTGGTGGTGGCGCTATAGAGTTGGTTCTAGAGACTCCAAATTTGGTCCAATCACTATTCATGAGCATCTCTACAACTGTGCCAAATTTCATCATTTTCTCATGTTCCGTTGATAGGGCTGCCATAGACTCCCATTCGGGAGGAAGAATAATAATAATAAAAGGGAAAACGTACAATTACAATAGGGGCTACAGCCCCTTCGGGGCTTGGCCCCTAACAACATACCCTTTATTTCTGAGCCAACATACTACATTTTTTCAGTGCCTAATTATGTCTCTAGTCTTTGCCTCTGCAGAAACATTAAGATCCTCTAAAGTTATTTTTAGGATCTAAAATAATGTTCCCATTGTAACAGGTTTGCCCCACTGCACTGATTTTTAAGTTTCTTTTAATGTTTAATATGCTTTCAAAATGGTTAATATACAGTTGTTTCAACACTGTCTGAAAGTTCATGCTAACTCTGTTAACATCTGCCTTTTTCCCCTTTGTGAAAAAGATGGCTACTGATTTCCATAAAACCCCAATCCCTGTGCCATGTTCAATATAATGAAATTTGACTGTTGTTCCTTGCTTGACTGTAATAGTACTTCAGCTTCAATTGATTTGATGTATCAGGATCCAATGCTAATAGCCTTCAATTTGAATACCAAATGGCAGCTCTTCCTCCTCATCCATCCTCTCTGATAACCAGTCACAACGATCAGTCAATCAGACGATCTATATCTGTCGCCATGGCTTTCATTGACACCATTTGGCCTAATCTAGGAACATCAAACTCAATAGCTTTTTATTTTTTTATAAGATTAAAAAAGGTGGTGTTTTTTTTGCCTTATATATATATTATTATTATTATTTTTTTTTTTTTTTTCCCTCCTGTATGCAAACTAGTGTCATGGAAATTCCCAATACTAATCTGACTTCACCACTGACAATTCAAACAAGCTCCAGTTGTCAATATAATATAATACACTGCTACAGCACCAATACAGTACTGCAGTACTACAGTACCTTCGAGGTAATTCCCGTCCTGAATATAATACAATAAAATACTACAGTACCAGTACAGTACAACAGTACCTTCGAGGTAATTCCCATCCCGAATATAATACAATATAATACAGCAGTATCTTGAGGTAATTCCCTCGGATACTTTCCAATACTTCAAGGTAATTCCCTTCCCGAAGTAAGGTGATGGTGTCCCGTCAAGAAGCTACTATCACTACCTCAATCACACATGAGCACCAGGTCTTTAGCATCTATACACTCTCACTGTCCTTCTCAGGTGTACACTGGTCCGGCACAGGATCATTACAGTTTTTCTCAGTCGCTTTGGTGCATTTCTCACATTAGTATTTACATTTACATGTTTTGACAATAAAGTATTATATCATATCATATCATATCTCATATCATATCATTTGCACAACAGTTAGTTCAACCTCCACAACATTTAGTCATTTGTGCACATCATAGTAGCAGTTTCTCATTCCTTCTAACAAATTGCAAATTCTTATATACATGCATCAATTGCTTTCATACAACTCTCTGCTGTTTTATAACATTATCATTCACTTATGTCATGTCAGTCAAAATTAACTATACTTGTGAATGCTGAATAGTCATTCCATATATCATTTCATTGCTTGAGTCATTACATACAAAAATGTTGAACTAGTTGTCAAAATCTGTCAAGCAAATTTTACACATTTTTTAAAAACTTTTTTCCTGAAAATGTCTCCTAAATATAATAATTTCTCTCAAGTGAATCTCAACTTTCACTGATGATAAGGGGTGTGTGAAGCATTAGTTGCAACCAGTGATAAGCCACTTCTCTGCAATCACTGTCAGAGCTGAATCCCATAAACCCCCTCTTTACAAGCATATATGAACCAAGCAGGACATAGTGTGTACCATTTCTACAATACTGTGAAACAGAAATGGAAGGTCAGCCTCGTGGAAGAGGGGTAAGGGTGCGGGGAAGAAGGGGAAGGGGACAAAACAGGGGAAGAGGAAGAAGAGGCCAAGTACATAGGCAGATCCCTGATGAAATCAGGGCTACAATTGTGGATCATGTTGTCAATCACGGCCTCACAATGGCTGAGGTTGGTCGAAGGGTGCAGCCAAATGTTGGGAGAACCACTGTAAATTAAATTAGTCAAACATTTTGTTGGGAGAACAGGTGTGTATAAATGGACAGTAATTCAGCACTAAACAATCTGCACTGCACTACTGTCATTGTGTCATTCATGAAGCTTGCAGTGGGACAAGAACTTGTCACTGTACATTTTACATTTAGACGTACAGCTTTACTGCATCACACATTTAGTGTATTGTAGTGTACAGTAGTGTTACAGTAAAGATTTGCCATATGTACTAAGTAATGTGTAACTTTACTGTATTTTTCAAATGGCTGTGCAAATACTGTAGTATATAGTGCTGTCTTGAGCATTTTCAGGTAGTGTCACCAAGATCTGATTTTTTTGCATTGGAAAACACTGACAGAGTAAACTGTCATAATGAAAACATGACAAAGCCATTTGACTATCTTGTTCATAAACAATGGTGTCAGGACTTTTCATCTTGATGACACTGACACTTTGATTGACACGAATATTTGCTTTTGAGGAATAATCTATCCATTTTGAGCAAGTGACACTCTTTTGCAGGTTATCAACTAGGTTTTGCAGTTTGTACTAATTGTTTTGAGAACTGCATTAACTGTTGTGCAAATGTGAATAGTGATGTGAGAAATGCACTAAAGCGACTGAGAAAAACTGTAATGCAAACTCAGAGTATTACAGCCTCACCCCGAGGGCGACTTTATAGTCTTCCAACACTATTACTGTCTCTGCTGTGGTCTTTTGAGCGTAGAATCTTTAGTACTTCTATTCCTTAGCTGTGCATCATATACCTTACATGACTTCCAAGTGGCTCTTTGCAGAAATTAATTTTTATTTACGGCCAGGAGGTCACTCATCACAACAACAGAGTGAGTCTCTATGAATAGAAAGATACATGCACATTTAAGTCTGACAGTTGAGTAAAAATCAATGTCTTCTTTACTGTGATTTGTTCTGGTGATTGTTTTGTAATGATCTAAGCTAATCATATGACTGGTCTTTGACCTGAGCATCCTTAGTCTGCATTTTCTGTACATTCAATGTTGACATAAAATATTTCTATCACACTAGAAAATGCTCTTTTCTTTTAAAGACATGGTTCTTCAAAGACAAGAAATGTCAAAGTGGATGTCCTGTGTTTTTTCTTCTCGTATCTCAGCGGAACCCCAGTGAAGCGTCCTGGTCAAAAAGACACCACTGAGCTCTTCACAGTTAGCCTCCATTAGTGTTTTCACTGGATCTTTTTTTCACTGCTCAGCTGCTTTGAAGAGACAATCAGACTTCTCCTCCTGCTGAGGTGACATAAAACACAAACGCCTGATCCATCTCGAATCCTCCTCTGCCTAGCTTTGCTTTTGTTGCGGGTTTTCTTTTCAGTGCTATTTTTTCCCCGAGTTTCAAAATTGATTCTTTTTTTTTTTTGTCCCATAGTTCAGGCTTTTTGCTTTTTTGTGAATCCTTTTTTTCCCTCTCACACACACTTACAGCACAGCACAGAAACCCTATTCATCCAGTAAGTTCATAAACTGTTCTCTTCTTAAAGGGAAAAAAAATAATAAAATAATGCAGATTCAGAGGGCAGAGGGCTGAGAAAGAGAAATGGACATGAGCGATGTTTCAATGTGAAACCCATTGAATTCTGGAATGCGGGCCTTTGCTCACTGTGCCGCCCTAAGGCAGCTGACCTCATCTATCTCTAACTAATGGATGGAAAAGAACAAAGAAGATATAGACCGTGCCCTTCCAACTGTACACATTGTTTTCATCTTAGACATCCTCTGAACAGTGACTTTCCATGACAAGCCCCTCTAAGCTGTGACTTCAATTGCATCAGAGCCTTACTGACTAGTGTGTGGACTGTTCTGGTTTGTATTATTCAAGAAACGGCCTTGACAGCACTGTGCAGATGTTTTATTCCAAAGTCATAAAAGCAGACAGCATGCTTTTCCAATGCTTTGTACGAGAAAATGAATGGGGAAAAAGACAAGAGATGGAGATTTTGACGTGCCACAAAGCGTAATGTGTCACCAGCAGCCATCACTTTTGCTTAGTGTTACGATGTGTCTAAAAGAGCTTTCAGGATGTAGACCGATAGACCATCTGAAGGCGCCTCAGGCAAGAGAGTTAAGGCGAGACGACCCTCAGTCTCGGAAGGAGACAGTTTTGAGGACTGATTAGATCAGTGGTTTTCTACTGGTTTTGCTTCAGGGCCCAGATTATACATTGGACATCAAGTGGCGCCCTAACACGGTGTCAAAATCCTGCATTTATTGTGGGTCATTTTATTTCATAATTGGCTGCTGGTTTTTGAAGGTGAGGGAAACTTGCATAATCTGTTCATGTAGACACATCGGTTTTTAATCATTTTATGGAACTTTTTTTTTTTTCTCTCTCTCAAGATCATTACTTGCACACCAATAAGCTGATAACTCACAAATATCAGCTTATTGAAATAACCAGTTTTCCCTGTTTACATGCAAACCAGTATGCTGACAACACAAGTAACCAGGTTTACATGACTTTATTGAAGTGGAGAAGTTGGCCTTGGAGAAGTTTTGACATGCCCTGACATTTGTGTTTTTTTCAGTTGTTCATAAACATATTAATGGAAAAAGTGTCATTACACTGTATTCAGCACAAACTAGGCTACAATAATATGTAAGGAACATGTATGTACATGTTTGTTTTTGAAGGAATAACGCGTATTCGTGGTTATTGAAAAAAAAAAAAAAAAACTTAAGTCACTGAAATAAAGCCAAAAAATATATATTAAATCTTTGTTCACAAGACTTCTGGGTATTTGAGGTTGTAGACTAGAGTTTTTGCTTCAAAATGAGGTAAAAATTATGCTGCCTGCTTTTTCATATAAAACAATAGAGAGATTTAAATTTTCTAAAACATCTTTGGTCAAGAAACACAGTATGCGTGGAGGCGTGAATAATCATGAATAATGGATGATTCTCACCTGAGAAGACAAAATAATTCCATAAAGAGCTCTAATGAGCTGCATAAATAATGAGCTCTTTCAATCAGGTAGGATGTGAAAAAACCCTCTGTAATCATGATTCAAATCTCATCATGGTGTAAATCAAACATACAGAAAAGATAGCAATACTGTGAAATATTACTACAATTTAAAATAATGGTATTCCATTATATTCTTTAAAATATAATGTATTTCTGTGATGCAAAGTGTCTGAACACTAGGCTTTTAGCTTAAAAGCATGCACATTTGGAGAAATACTGATGGATTCTCATATGTTTGTCAATTTTCTATACAGAGGAGTAATATTTATTCAGGATTTATTGTCATTACAATGAGTGCTGGATACTGTGTTTACAATTCATACTTTGCAGCCGGAGGGCACTCTGTACACCTTTAGTCCACAAATGCCTGAGCACTGAAGAAGAATAGGCAATCCAGGATATAACTGAACTAACAGAGGCCAGAGATCACTAACTATGGCTATTCAAAACACTTTTCAAGACAATAAATACACGATTGAGACCAATGCATGAATTGACTCAGAATTTGCGTCTGAATAGCGCTGGCTCCGTGGGCATGGCCGCATTAGCGGATAATGAGCTGAATCACGGATTTCTGACATGGCTCTCTTTTCATACAGATTACATAAACACAGAATGTTTGTTTTCGATTTGACTTACACGATTTAAAACCTGACATTTCATTTTTTTTGTCATTCGTATTCACTAAGTTACAGTTCATTTTCTGAGAACTATCAGATTGGACTTCGTTCAGAGGGAGACGAGAGATCACGCATGTTAGTTTTCTTTATTTTACAAAAAGCACAACATTTTGTTGTTACTCTGAGTGTACACAAATAAAAGAAGATATTTCACAGATTAAAATGGTGTATAACTCTTAATTGTATGTGCAACATTGACAGAGTATTTTGAGTCTCTTTCACACTGGTTAGAAAAAAACCGCAGTGATAGAGTGTTAATACATTTCCCTGTAGTGACGCAAATAATAATCATTTGTGGATCTTAAGCCGAGTTCAGACTGCACGATTTTAGCCCCAATTTTGGCTTGCCGACAGGTTTTGAGAAATCGCCAACAAATGCCTGAAATCACAAGCAAATTGGAGCTCGTTCACGCGAGTGACAATCATGCAGTGTGAATGAGCAAAGACACAATCTGAGAGAATTGCCGACAAGTCGCCGACGCCCATGAAATATTTGGCACGCTAAATATCTGGACCTGTCGGCGATTCAAAATCATGCTGTGTGAAAGTGTTCTGACTGAAAACTACATCGGCGATGACCGACAGCCAATGAGAGAGCAGGATACAGAGCAGCGGGGAGTTCGGGGAGGAGTTATAGACCACAACATCAGCAAGCATGGCTTCATTTCAGATAAACATTACAATTCTATCAAACAGAAACAAAGCACAAACATTTGCTTGACCATCCGCAACTGCAGCACATTGAAAAGTTATGTATTTACCTCCAACTCTCGTTGCAGAACACATAATCCACAGTCTCCTCAACCATTTCCTCCTCCATATTCTTTTTTTTTCTTTTTCATGTTTTCGCTACAAATCAGCGCACCGGCAATTCATATTGCAAGCTTCTTGCCGGCTACTGTTTTTAATAATAATAATAACTCTGGTCTTGCGTGATATCATGTTGTTTCCATGTCACATCTCGCGTGTGTTTGGTTGTGAAACATAGTTTGCGTGCCAGACAGAGTTGTCGGCGATTCTTCCTATTGTAAAGTCATGCAGTGTGAAACCTTCTGTCGCCGATCCATCGTGCAGTATGAACACAGCAGCGACTGAATGCTGGCCAACATAGTCATGCAGTGTGAAAAGATCAGTGACCCGACTAATTTGAAAACCGTGCAGTTTGAACTCGGCATTACTCAGAGTATTCCATATGTTATGTCAGTTGTGTTGTTAAATAAAGCTTGCAACATGTCAGCGATAAACTTACAGCTCATTTATTATTCTCTAATGCAGTTACAGATGCAGTGTTTTGACTGAACCACTTCTACTTCTGCTGCACGAGAGATGAGGACACATTTTTACAATTTTCTGGAACTTCGTTTGTGATATATTTCCTTCTTCCATTCCTGTAAAACGCTCGCTCTGTCTGGACACGTTTAAATCTGCACTAAGGATGTGTTTCTGTCACATATCAGACATGCACACTTCAATAAGCCAACAGAAAGCAGGTTAATGTGTTTGCATGCCATGCGAAATGGGGGTAAGAGGCAAAAAACTATCTTAAGCTGTTTATGACCTTATTCTGGTAAAAGAAAACGGGTTACCGCATTTGAATGACCATGTTCGTTGTCAGCTTATTAAACATAATCGGCTTATTTTTTTTATTATAATTATTATTTTTATTACATTGAAAGTCTGTGGGGTTCAATATTTCAGTGTTTGTTTTGGATCCAATTGATTTTCACTGTATGAGGAGTTTTTCACATTCTTCAGAATATTGTTATGTTCCACAGAAGAAAGAAAATCAACAGGTTTGGAATGACATAAAGATGAGTAAATGTTGACAGAATTTGTATTTTTAGTGACCCATCCCTTAAAGGTACAATATGTAATAATTTTGGCTGCTAGAGGTTGCTAGAAGCCTATTCAAAACAAAGGCGTAGCTTGATGGCGCCAAGTTTTAGAGTGGAATCTTGGGAAATGTGGTCTCCACCTCAACGGACAAATCATGTTCATGGATGAGGTTATTTAGTATGAAGCAGAGCAGGACCAAGTGATGTGGGAGCTGAACGAGGCCGCTGGAGCGATTGCGCAAAACATGCCTCACACGCAGCAGAACTTTTATTATGACACAGTCGCCTGCGCCGCTTCCACTTTTCTGGTCATAAGTATGAGCAAAGAATATACTCTTTGATATGAGGTAACACAGCTCTGATACATTTGAGTGTGTTGAAAATGATTTTATATCGTTACTCTGTGCGTTCGCTCGGTGGCTGCTATGAGACACTGTTGCACACTGCAGTAAGATAGATCGATTTTAGAATAGCATAGCCTATTACATATTGGATGACGTGTTGATAAATGGCATGGAATTAATTTTAAAATGTATTGTATGATGGAGAAAATTATGTATTACTGTTAATACAAATAATTTTGTCTTTTAAAACATGTAATATATTAAAGCGTCTTTGGTGTTTCCATGGTTTCTACAAATTAAAACCGGAAACAGAGGGTTAACGCGGGTATGACGCAATTGACAGGCGACTCCTCACACGTCCCGGAGCCTTGGGATATTGTAAATACTCAAGTGAACAAAATATATAACACTGGCCTAGTGGTTTTTGGATATTTTACTGCAAAAATATTACATATTGCACCTTTAAAGTAATGATTAATTGATAGCAGAATTTTCCTTTATTTTAACATTTTCAAGTTTAATCTTGGGAAAAGTAACAGGATATTCAAAACAATTTGACTATGGCATCTGGAATCAGAAAAAAAAAAAAAATAAATAAATAAAATAAATAAATAAATAAATAAAAATATGAGCCTATAATTTTCTGAATTCAATGTTCTTTGAACCTAAAATGTTTCATAAAATGATTTAGCATATTAACGTTGTTCACACAACTCGCTAATAATGTAAATTGTAATGTCAATGAGAGAATATGTGTGTGTACTTTAAGCATGGAAATCCTAATGAAATCACCTTGGAATTGAGACAAAATACTGCTTGTTTCAGCTGAGCAAATTATATGGGAAGTGTTTTCTCATCCCTTTTAAAAGTCTGTAAGTCTAATTATTTTGTATACATCCTCAATGCCAGATTGCACTTAAGAGTCTTTTCCTTCTCTTCATGACGGAATAGACCTGTGACTCACTTTTTGTTTGTGACCCAGCTGTTGAAAACAATTGGATTATCCTATATCTCACCAATTGCACTCAGATGTGTGCCTATTCCTTCCCACTCTATTTTCAGAATATGTTACTGGGCCTCAAAGTTCTAGAAAAGAAATAGAAAGGTGACAAAGACTAACTTTTTTTTTTTTTTGCACTTTAAATTGTCATAGCCCCCCTGACTGTGGTCCATTTGCACCCCTGTTGAAAGTGTCCGCTCATGATTTCTCATGTACAAATGTGTTTCCCGTCATCTCTAAGAGGTGTTTTAGTGCCATTACAGGGTTTACGTATCCTGGAAATGGGGGTCAGGTATTGAAGATGCATCGGTCACAAATCTCAGTCCATAACTACAACACTTTATATCCTCCATCTGCTGGAGAGATGCTGCTAAACAGGGCCACTTTTCTCTTTCCGTTCTTCTCTTTCATTCAGTAGTTTTGGATTTGAGCCTGGACTAGCCATCCTCCATATTTTATAACATCAATGAAAGGAAACTGGCTTCACACTCAATCAGCTTGCTGCCTCTAAGCCCTGGAGAGAACATGCTTAGAGAGGGAGAAGAAGTGAAATACAGACAGAGAGAGAGCTAAAGAGAGAAAATGGGAAGCAGGGAGAGTGGTAAAAAGAGATATAAAGACTGAGTGGAAAGAGGATGTAAGCAGATAAGAGGTTCTCTTTCCTTTGCATAGTCTCGTCCTGTTTTGCGGCTGTAGGTGCTGCTCTGTTTGCGCTCCACGGCCCGTCTTGACTGGGTCATTGGTTGCTTCTGCTAGATAGCTGCATGGACAAATGCATGCTGAGGGAAAGTGGGGTGCATTTCACAAGCTGGCCATTTTTCTTTGCCAATAGGTTGGTCGTGCATGCTCGGTACTGCTTTCTTACCAAATGGGATCAAACAAAGAGCAGCACAGTTGCTCGTTCAGAATTTGTAAGGGGAATTCATGCATTACTTGTTTCCGAACAGTTTCTGCCTACCATAGTTTGTGCACTTAACTGCAATAACTTTGTGATATTAATGGATTTTGAAGGTCAAAGTCATGCTTTAAAATTATATTTTATTTGTTGCCTTTTTCTGATCCTGTCTCTGACCCAAACCTTCCGAGATTAGCGCAAAAAGAATTACTCGTTTACTCTTTTCCATTCACAGTGGATTGTAGTCATTTAGATTATCCTTAGATTGTCCTACTTCTGTCTTGTAGCTCCTGTATCAAAACAACAGCATTTGGGGCATGGTGCACATTCTGTTCCATATTGTTTCCGTATGTTTTAGAGACTTTATAATCTGTTTTTAGTTTAGATCAATGTCAGTTTCTGTTATGGTAATGCCAGGCATTACATTTGGGAAAATAAAGTCTTGTTAATCCACAAAAGCATGTCCTTTCCGTTGGTTGTGTCGAACCCTCCCCCAATTCTGGCACAAAGCCTGTTGCTGCTTTGTGTTCCCCTTCCCCCTTTTTTGCAGGCACTCCCAAGTGCTGCTGGGATCTAGGGAAAGATGGAAAGCAAGATGTGTGTTACACACAAGCACATACAGTTGAAAAGTTTCTAGAAAAGAGTTTATTTGTGGTTGTGTTAGACTTTCGCATTGTTCATCATTTTGTTGTAAAAATCCCATCATAATCTGTTATTACCCTTAATTTTGTTCACAAGACATCTGGGTATTGGAGGTTGTAGACTAGAATTTTTGCTTCAAAATGATGTACAGTATGCATGGAGGCGTGAATATTCATGAATAATGCTGTGATTCATACCTGAGAAGACAAAGACTCACATAATGAGCCCTTTCAGTCAGGTAGGCTGTGAAAAAACCCTCTGTGAACATGCTGATAACAGGATCATATCAGCTATTGTATTAACGTAAATATAATGTCCACTCTTGATAGAAAAACATGATTTTTTGTGATTTCATGCATGCACGTATTATTGCACATCATGTGAAGGAAATTTTGTATAGGCCTATTATAGTTTAAATTACAGCACCAGTGAAAAGATTGGACACATTACTATTATAATGTGTTTAAAAGAAGTCTCTTTTGAAGACACTTTTGAAGATAATAAATACACGATTGTGACGATGTATCTGAATAGAGTGTTTCTTTAGACATAAGTCTCTTTTTTGTGTGTGTGTGTGTGTGTGTGTGTGTGTGTGTGTGTGTGTGTGTGTGTGTGTGTGTGTGTGTGTGTGTGTGTGTGTGTGTGTGTGTGTGTGTGATTAGTACGCAGCCCCTAAAGGCACCTTTGCAAAAATAAAAAATGAAGGAGTTTCGCATACGCACGAGAAACTTTCGCGTGCTCATGAGATACTTTCGCGTGCGTACAAGATACTTTCGCGTGCGCACGAGATACAATTTCCGGTTTGTGTATACTATAACCTACTTCATTTGTGCGTCACTGCCTATGAAGAATGCCAGAGTATGGATGCACATAAACTAATAAAGATCATGAAAATTAAAGAGAAAATGAGAGTGGATGCACATGAACTAATACAGCTGTATTTGCTCAAAATCCGGCTTTCTTAGACCAGATCGTCTAGGATGAATCCAGCTAATTATTCGTTTTAATCAAACACGTGCCTTCCTTATATCTAAAGTGCTTTATGTCAATGGCTCTGCTCGCAATAAGCGCTGTTAGAATTGAATGGAGAAAATAAGCATGTCTCTGCCACCTGTAAGGATGCGTTTAATCCGACAAAGTGGTTTAATAAAGGGCCGTTTGATCTTGTGAAATATGAAATTTTAGTACGCCTACATTTTACAGTTTCAGTACTTTTACATGGGAAAATATAAATATGGCCTACTGCCCAAACAAAATATAAAGGTTCATAATTTTTACTGTACCAATGTTTTTTCATGAACCATTAAACGTGGCATTATGACAGTGCACACTGAGCCCATTTCCCAGCGCGATTCTTGGATGCCACAAATGGACATAAGTTCTTGAAAAATTATGCACTTCCCTAACGAAAGCCACATTTTGAGCACTTTTTACTGTATCAGCCTTATTTATTTATTTTTTTAACTTGGCAAAACGAACAATGCACACAACTATTCATATCCCAGCCGTCACAGAGAATGCTTTAAAGCAGACAGACTTAAGGCCGTGATATAAACTGCCCTACGAAAGCCACATTTCAGCAAATAGATCGTTATTAATTCATACTCGCATTTTCTTTATAATTTTGAGCAAATAGATCGTTATTAATTCATACTCGCATTTTCTTTATAATTTTGAGCAAACAGATCTTTATTAATTCATACTCACATTTTCTTTATAATTTTGAGCAAATATAGCTTTATTAATTCATCCATACTCGCATTTTCTTGATAATGAGCAAATAGATCTTTATTAATTCATACTCACATTTTCTTTATAATTTTGAGCAAATAGATCTTTATTAATTCATCCATACTCGCATTTTCTGCATATTTTTGAGCAAATACATCATTATTAATTCATTCATAGGCTACTTCAATTTTGAGCAAATATATTTTTATTAATGTATGCACATGCATTCTAGCATTTTTTGCATAATTTTGAACAAATAGATCTTTAATAATTCATGCGCATCCATACTATCTTCTTCTTTATAATTTTGAGCAAATAGATCATTATTAAAGAAGAAAATAGTATGGACATGCGTTAATTATTAAAGATCCATCAAACATATGCAGAAAATGCGAGTATGGATGTGCATCAATTAGTAACGATCTATTTGCTGAAATGTGGCTTTCGTAGGGCAGTTTATATCACGGCCTTAAGTCTGTCTGCTTTAAAGCATTCTCTGTGACGGCTGGGATATGAATAGTTGTGTGCATTGTTCGTTTTGCCAAGTTAAAAAAATAAATAAATAAGGCTGATACAGTAAAAAGTGCTCAAAATGTGGCTTTCGTTAGGGAAGTGCGTCATTTTTCAAAAACTTATGTCCATTTGTGGCATCCAAGAATCGCGCTGGGAAATGGGCTCAGTGTGCACTGTCATAATGCCATGTTTAATGGTTCATGAAAAAACATTGGTACA
Source organism: Chanodichthys erythropterus (assembly GCF_024489055.1). Lineage (NCBI taxonomy): Eukaryota > Metazoa > Chordata > Actinopteri > Cypriniformes > Xenocyprididae > Chanodichthys > Chanodichthys erythropterus. The sequence goes on along the minus strand of NC_090232.1, from coordinate 36,072,645 downwards.
GTAAAAATTATGAACCTTTATATTTAGTTTGGGCAGTAGGCCATATTTATATTTTCCCATGTAAAAGTACTGGAACTGTAAAATGTAGGCGTACTAAAATTTCATATTTCACAAGATCAAACGGCCCTTTATTAAACCACTTTGTCGGATTTAACGCATCCTTACAGGTGGCAGAGACATGCTTATTTTCTCCATTCAATTCTAACAGCGCTTATTGCGAGCAGAGCCATTGACATAAAGCACTTTAGATATTAGGAAGGCACGTGTTTGATTAAAACGAATAATTAGCTGGATTCATCCTAAACGATCTGGTCTAAGAAAGCCAGATTTTGAGCAAATACAGCTGTATTAGTTCATGTGCATCCACTCTCATTTTCTCTTTAATTTTCATGATCTTTATTAGTTTATGTGCATCCATACTCTGGCATTCTTCATAGGCAGTGACGCACAAATGAAGTAGGTTATAGTATACACAAACCGGAAATTGTAACGCGTGCGCACGACATAAGTTTCTCGTGCGCACACAATACATTTCTCGTGCGCACGCGAAAGTATCTCGTGAGCACGCGAAACTCTGTATTTTTTTTATTTTTGCAAATGTCCCTTTAGGGGCTCCGTAGATTAGTATAAGTCGATTTGCTCATTCTGCGTACAGTTGTCCGCTGGAAGCTATTATAAAGTTGTAAATATGGATTTTTTTTTTCTTACAAAAATGCATTGCTTTGCTTCAGAAGGCCTTTATTAACTTTATTATTTATTAAATCATGGGGTAATTTTCATTTGTGGGTGAACTATCCCTTTAATGTGGCGTATCAGATCTCTGTAGTGCTTCAGATCAAGTGAAGTGGAAGAGTGTGTGAACTGATCATCTGCTCCGCTTTACTACATATTACAGCATGAAATAAACATGAATGAGCATCAGAATGAATGTTGAAAGATACAGTACAACTTAACGAAATCCGTATCATGTCTCATGTAATCTCTCAATCAATGTTTCAACCATGGAAAGATATCAATAAAACAGTTTGTAAGCAATATGTTAACCTCCCAGCTTCTCGCAGGAGAATACGTTTTAAAACACTTACTTTTAAAGACTGATAAAATAACTATTTATCAGTCTGTTTGTACATCCTGTAGTAGACCAATAAAGCTGAACCATACAAACCTGCACTTTCTTGATTAAAGCACCACCACGAATCAAACAAACAGTTTGTGAATATGCATACTGAGGTCTGACGGTATCGCCGGCGATACCACCGTGGTTTTTTTCTTATCAGTGTGAAAGAGACTCAAAATACTCCGTCAATGTTGCACATACAATTAAGAGTTATACACCATTTTAATCTGTGGAATATCTTCTTTCATTTGTGTACACTCAGAGTAAAAACAGAATGTTGTGCTTTTTGTAAAATAAAGAAAACTAACATGATGCGTGATTTCTCCTCTCCCTCTGAACGAACTCCAATCTGATAGTTCTCAGAAAATGAACTGTAACTTAGTGAATACTAATGACAAAAAATTACACTTATGTCTAAAAAAACGTTAAGATGTCAGGTTTTAAATCATGTAAGTCAAATCGAAAACAAACCTTCTTTGTTTATGTAATCTGTATGAAAAGAGAGCCATGTCAGAAATCCGTGATTCAGCTCATTATCTGCTAATGCGGCCACGCCCACGGAGCCAGCGCTGTTCAGACGCTAATTCAGTCAATACATGCATTTATTATCTCAATCGTGTATTTATTGTCTTGAAAAGTGTTTATCTGGATGTAAAAGTCATGGTTAGCGATCTCTAGAAGACATGCAGTTACTTCCTGTTTACTTGTCTTCTACAGATGAAGTTTAGATGAGTTTTTGTTTCTTTAGCGCCCTCCGGCTGCTGTATGTATTGGAAACTCCATTCATGGAATAGCCTCTTCTTCTTTTAGATGAATTTGTGGACTAAAATGCACAGAGCGCCCTCCGACTTCAAGGGTGAATTGAAAACACCAGCGCTCATAGTAATGACAATGAATATTAAGTTAATATAACTCCTCTGTATAGAAAATTGACATAAGCATATGAGAATCCAATATTTCTCCAAATGTGCATGCTTTTAAACTAAAAGCCTATATTCAGACTCTTTGCATCACAGAAATACATTATATTTTAAAGTATAATATAAAACCATTACTTTATATTGTAATAATATTTTTCTGTATGTTTCATATATCATAATGAGCTTGAGACATCACAGAAGGTTTTTTTTTCACAGCCTACCTGACTGAAATGCCTCATTAATATGCAAGTCATTTCAGCTCATTACTATCCAATTCTTTTGTCTTCTCAGGTGAGAATGGCCCATTTTCAGTGGTGATTCACGCCTCCTCGCATACTGTGTTTCTTGGCAAAAAGTGTCTTACAAAAACTAAATAGGCAGTATAATTTTTACATAATTTTGAAGCAAAAACTCTAGTCTACAACCTCCAATACCCAGAAGTCTTATGAACACAGATTTATTATACTTTTTTTGGCCTTATTTCAGTGACTTAAGTTTTTTGTTTTTTCAACAACCACGCATAAATGTTATTCCTTCAAAAACACAAACATGTACATACATGTTCCTCACATATTATTGTAGCCTAGTTTGTGCTGAATACAGTGTAATGACACTTTTTCCATTAATATGTTTATGAACAACTGAAAAAAGCACAAATGTCAGGGCATGTCAAAAGTTCCCCAGGCCCCAAATCAGCCTCAGACTCCAGAGGGTTAAAATATTGAAATAAAATTGAATTCAAACTATTAATACATACTACAGTAGTATTTCAGTGATACTAAAATAACACTAAGTTGTAATGCTTATTGGTGCTGACAGGGCATTGGTTCTGGTGTGACTATAACAGCCCACAACATGTGGCCAGACCATCACCGCAACTTCTAACCTTGCTCTCTCTTGCTGCTCAAAGAGAGAACGTTTTGGAAGACATGCGGCTCGAGCAGAGCAGTGAGAAATCCTTGCCAGCTTATCGTGCTATGCTTGCGGCCATTGATACCACATCTTTATCGGCCAGATCTGGCTTGCCGACCGCCCAGATTATAAAGGGTCTCTCAAAGTTTGGAGAGGAACAGATAGTCTTCTCTGGCTTATCTACATTATAGATGGCTTTCTTCCTAGGCTTATAGTAGTGTTAGTTTTACAATCAGCAGCAACTGATCTCAGACAGAACAGGCAGAAATAGCTTTTATCCTCGTATTTGGATTTGTATTGTTTTCCAATTAAAGAGGCCCTGGAATTGTGCCCTGACTTTGTAATTGCCTTTGAAAACACGATTATACCAAACAGCGTAGTTCAAGTGTCTTTGATTGAAGTGCGCGGAGAAAACTGACCGTATGTGTTTATATTGTTAATTGTTTTTTTTGTTGTTGTTTTTTTCCCCTTTGTTAAGCAACAGCTTATCCAAATAAAGATCAAAGCAGAATAGATATCGTAACCATGAACAAACATGAATTCAAATGTAAATGAATTGAGATGATTTACACACATTCAGTGAGAGAGAGAGAGTGAGAGCGAGAGAGAGAGAATTTGAAATTTAAAACACCATTTTATTACAATTTAAATAAAAAGGTCACACAAGAGTATTTTCTCTACCAAGCGGAGAGACTCTCATAACAAACTGTTAAAAATCAAAACATCATCTATAATTTTACAAAGAACATTTTTTACACACCATCTTTGTTCAAATTACATCATTTTTTTGTTGCTTTATAATAACGAAAGTCCGTTTTCTCAGAATTCTTGACTTCACCAAGAATGAAAAAATCATTGTAACATCTGTGTCAAAATTACCCTCCATTTTTCTTTTTCTACTCACATAAATTGCCATTTTCGCTTTACCCAACAATAAATTAAATAATTGACATTTAAAGGAACATTTTCTGGAATACTTAAAACCACAAATAAAAATCTCCATAGAAAACACTTCATCAAACCATTTAAACAGATCGTGTAACAAAGAAAACAAAGGTCTTAATCTATTACATTACATGAAAGCATGAAACACTGTTTCTTTTTGTAAACAAAAAAGACATTCTCGATTTACTTCACAATTAATTATTGAAACAAAAGCATTAACAGCTATAATTCCGTGCAACTCTCTCCATTGTAAATCCCCTGTTTTTTTTTTACTAAGTGGTGACTTATAGAGTGCCCCCCATTCAGGTCTTACATTTTCACTCAAGTGTAGAACATTACGCCAAGGTGTGTCTATTTTAACATCAAGACTTTTTTTTGTTGAAAACTTTAACACAACATCTATACATAACTTTACCAGATGCCTTCTCTTTCCCTGACAAAACTAAATGACTACACCTTAAAAGAAACCCATTACACATTTCTAAATCAGGTATCAAACACAAATTCGGGAAACTATCATCATCCTCAGGCTGAATCCGCCCTTCTGCAAAGTCTTTGATCATTTCAAATTCTTTTTTCAGTAATGCTTTCTTTCCACTTGGTCAACAGCTGAGTTATTACTCGTATTGACTTCAGACCCAACTTTTCTGCCATTGCTTTGGTATTAGAAAGTTCGGATCCAGTTATATGAATTAGCCTCCCAAGTGTAGTGACATAAGACTTGATAAGTAAGTCCGTCAAAACAGGAAAAAAAAATTCACTCTCAGTATCAATTTGACTGGAAACAACTTTATACATTCTTTTTTTTTTTTTTTTTACTGTAATGATGTTGCTTCATTCTTCTCTTTTGTGGTGCCTTAAAAACACACTCATCCTGTTCTTCCAATAAACAATGATCTCCTAGCAGTTCTGCGTCTTGATTTTTGTCAGAACTATGCCTACCACCATTAGCTGACTGCATCTAATCAGATACAGAATCTTCTTCCATCTCAACCACAGTTTGTCCTTCATCAACCGTTTGTTTCACAACTGCTGCATCACTTGATAAATCTATTAGGGTTACATATTTGGTTTGCATTTTGTTTTCTCCAACTACATTAGCTGTTGTAAGCAGCTCCTCTCTAACAGTGTGTACTACCTCCTTATCTTCAATGGTCTTTTCAACCGAGACCGACAAAACATTTTGTTTGAATTTTTCTTCTTTTTTCGGGCAAGCTCTCACAAGGTGTCCTATTTCACCGCAACAAAGGCACCGCATGTTATTAGTTGAAGCATAAATCACATAGTTGAATTCATTGTGTTTAAAGTTAAACGTTAAGTCTAACTCTTCTCTGTTATCCTTTAACACCACGAACACGAAGCATCTAAACGACACTACATGTTTTAGTAGTGGCGATTTACAGCCAATCTGAATCATTTTTATTGGAGAGACCAATTTACCATATTGCTCTAACATTTGCACAAGCAACTAATTTTTAATAAAAAGGCAGTACGTTTGAAAGGATATCCTTCTTTGACGGCGTGGACAACGGTAGCACAGGAACAAACGCATTGTCAATTATGACTCCAGTTTCAACCACAACGTTCACCAACCCCCCGGTTTTCATAAAAACAACAACCGCGTTGTTCATTCTTGAAGCTAACACAACATTCTCACAACCAACTACCTTTCCCACCGCTAAGATACAATCCTCAGCACTAGCCTTCAAGTCTATTTTCACGGCGTGATGCCGTGTGAGGAAGTCTAAACTCCCCACACCTGTAGTCATTCTGCCAGTAATGAATACTGGTAGATAGACAACCTTCACAGACTCGACACTACAAAAAACCCACAATACGAGTGAAAAAAAGAAAAAAAAAAGAAAGAAACTTTGTTTGGCACAGCGGCCAAACAAAAGTAAATTCACGCACTCACCACGCTCTGTTCACCCACTCACACACTCAACAAATGCTCACGGCCACGCATGCACACAGAGAGAGAGAGAGAGAGAGAGAGAGAGAGAATCATAATTATTCTAAATTTACATGAGTATTGTACTTTTATTTATCACATTTATTTGTTAATTCATTCATTCATTTATTTGTTCATTCTTTCATTCAATCTCTATTTTTTGTTAATAAACAAGAATCCAATCTAGTGGATTATGTCTAAACTCATTCACCTGCATATGCAACCTCAATTTAATTTCTGATAATATCTCAAGTTATAATATAAAGTTCTTAAAAGCATTCCTGTTTTAGATTGTTATTGTGCGATGGATGGAGGGATGGAGGGATGGATGGATGGATAGATGGATGGATGGATGGATGGATGGATGGATAGATAGATAGATAGATAGATAGATAGATAGATAGATAGATAGATAGATAGATAGATAGATAGATAGATAGATAGATAGATAGATAGATAGATAGATAGATAGATAGATAGATAGATAGATAGATAGATAGATAGATAGATAGATAGATAGATAGATAGATAGATTTAATGAAGTTCTTTTGTATAGTTATTGGCTCTGTAAATTACTTCCTGGAGGTTAGGTAAAGTCACACAAGAAGTACAGTAAGGAGAAGGGGATTTGAAGTATGAGGAATAGGGACAGGAATGGGCGAAGGTCTTGATATCCTGCCATCCATCAAAGCAGACCAGCATCTGGCCTGGCAGGCAGAGGGCACCGGTAAAGCCAGCAGCTTCACTGAGACAAAGCCTCTCTGGCTGAGGCTTGTCATTACCGTCGCTGCAGGGTTAGGCTGCGTGGGACCATCTGTATTAGCAGGCCGTCTGATGGAGCTCCCAGAAGAAGCACAAATGTATCCACATGAATCTAGCAGGCATTTCCCAGGCTGTAATTAAGCTCCTAGCTGTGGCCCCGCTTGCCAGACTTGAGCGCAAGGAGACCTAATCCTGCTCATTAGCACGGCACCCAGAGTCAGAGTGCTAACGCTGCTATAATTACAGTCCAGACTCTAGATCCAAAATGCATTGACTTTGGTCTGAGGCTTTATCCTTAGCGCTTCACTAGCTCTACTGAAGCTAACCTCCCAGCAGATTGACTTGCACAATGAGAAATGAAACTAAAGCAAAGCTGGAGGAGATGTTTTGATTGGCTCTACGTTAAAGGTTAGGATGCTAAACACCATCGATCGTGGTTATGTTACCATGTGGATAAAGCGGTGTTTTTCACAAGTGTCACACAAGTGATTTACCTGCTATACCAGTTGGCAGCAGTGGTTGTGCTTTAGCTGGAAGACCTGCAATTAGCAAAATGAAGCATTTAGAGCCAGTTTGGTGTTTTGAGCCAGCTGGCCTGGGTGTAAAGCCTGGGTGTGTATATATGAAGAGTTCAGATGCAAAACCCTCTAAATCCATCAGACTTCTTTTCTTTAAAATTAGCATTTTTTACCAGGCTTTTACAATCAAGTTCAGGAGTTTCATTTTAAAGGTAATGATAAGGTTATTAACTAGTGAATAAAATATTTTTTTTTTCTCAAAAATGTCACTCTAGACAATTTATTGGTTTTTAACAAGTTTGATTTTCTTTTGCATCAAAACCAGCTAAATCCACTTGTGCTTTTTTTGCAAAAACCTCTAAATCCACATATTTGGGACAAGACATGGTAAATAGCTGAAAAATCACTAAAGATGCAACTAAAAACCCTGAAAAAGATGTGAGCACTTATCACTTAAAAACTAAACAGTAAACAAACCTCTTTACACAGGGACCTAACACGTCTCTTCTATTCAGCCTCCACTTTTTGCCTCCTACATTTATATGGCACAGCTTCCATATGCGACAGAAGAATATCATCTTGTTTGACTTTGTCTTTGGCGAAATAGAGCTGTTGTTTGATGTATAATAAATCTGATTCCTTTAAAGTAACGGCACTGCACGAAGAACTGTTATGAGTGCATGATACAATTGTGACCAAGCCATTTCCACTGTAGGCTATTTTGCCTTATGACAGGCAGATTTTTGAGGTAAATAACGTTTTCTTCTGCCATTCAATATTAGTAGGACAGGCTGATCCATTTCATCTTACTCCATCTTTTATTTAAAAAATCTCAATCTGACTCTAAAAAAATCTCCTCAGCACGCCGCTGTATTGAAACTGTTTGGAATCATATGATTTGATTCACGCCTTCATTTTTGACAGAGATGGCGTTTAGCGGCTTTTGCATCTGAACTCTTCATACATAAATATATATATATATATATATATATATATATATATATATATATATATATATATATATATATATATATATATATATATATATATAAAAATACTATTTATTGATTGATTGATTGATTGATTGATTGATTTTTATTTTTTAATGCATGTGTGCATGGACTCAAGAACACATCCTTTCCTGAGCCGGAAAAGTCTCCCTTGTGGCCTTGTGGAGCCTGGCAGACGTAATGACACCATAATGATCTCCCATCTTGCCATAGGGCATATGTGGCATGCTGGTCCTATGACTGGTCTAGGTCAGCCAACAAATCATGTAGGCATATTGAAGCACAGAGATACAACATGGCAGTGCATGCTCCTTTGTATGCGTCATGTGTTGTTGTTTGGTCTCTGCCCGTGGACCTCTGGACAGGCACTAGCATTCTTTAGGCATTCAGTGGCTTTTGGATGTTGATAGCCTGTTACAGTTAAAGGGTACATCAAAAATTGTATTTATATAATTTCCCCCCAATTTGTTTGGGTTCAAGTATTCTTCTTCTTCTTCTTCTTCTTCTTCTTCTTCTTCTTCTTCTTCTTCTTCTTCTTCTTCTTCTTCTTCTTCTTCTTCTTCTTCTTCTTCTTCTTCTTCTTATTCTTATTCTTATTCTTCTTTATTTATTTATTTATTTATTTATTTTTTGTTTCTGATTTAAGAAAATTATATATTTGTTAAGGACAATAAATTGATCAAAAGTGACAGTAAAGACATTTGCAATGTTACAAAATGTTTCATTTTCAAATAAATGTTTGCCTTTTGAACTTTAAACAAAAAAATATTAATTGTTAACTATTATCAACTATGATAATAATAATTACAATAATAAATGTTTCTTTAGTACCAATCCCACATCTTAGAACGATTTCTGAAGGATCATGTGACAATGAAGACTAGAGTAATAGATGCTGAAAATTCGTCCTTTACCATAATTGGAATAAATTACATTTTAAAATATATTAAAATAGTAAAGTTATTTTAAATGAGGACAATATTTCACAAATTTCTGTACTGTATTTTTATCAAATAAATGCAGCCTTGGTGAGCATAAGACACTTATTTCAAAAACCTATTACCTACCCAAACTTTTGAACAGTAGTGTCCAAATAAAGTCATATTCAGAAATATTATGACATTAAAACGGTAACTTTTTTAAAAAAGTATTATTATTATTTTACTTCCTTATTTCCCCCATCCTGTCAAAGCCATCAGAGAAACAAATATGCATACTAGGCTTTAGAAGGATCTGATGCATGAGACAAATTTGGATGTTTTAATCTTCAGGCTTGGCCACCAGTCCTGTTTTCCCTCTCTATCTTTGTACTGAAGTCTGGCCATCCCCTCTTGTTTCTGTGAGCTCAAATCACATTAATAGCTGCTCCGATGCGTCCTTTGTACCTTTTCTGGGTGCTGATGCCTAATGAACCATACAATATTAATTTAATCACTTTAGGGTGGCCAAATAGTTTTGTCAAACAAGTTTGCAATGTGTGTAATCGTTAACCATGTAGTCTTATTTTTTTTATCTTCTTTTTTTTTTTTTTTTTTTTCCCTGGGGAAAAAAAGTGAGGGGTGTACATAAAAGTGACAATGAACAATGAATTTCCACTTTCATTGGACATATAATTGGATTGATAGTGATGAAGAGGAGAGGAGAGGTGGCCAGGCGTGGAATACCCAAGCCATCTTTGTTCTGTCAGCTTATTTTAGTGGGATGAGTGGCTGCAAGCAGGAAACAATAGAACATTAGTATTGTATTGATCCCTGAGGGGACATTCAGGTGCAAAATAAACAAAAAACAAACAATATACATAGTTTGCATTTAAGACTGTGCAAGACATAGAGTGCAGTGGCATCAAATGCGCAGCTTGCAGTGTGAATCCATTACGTGGTATTGTCATGTTGGAACATGAATAGGAAAAAAATGTCCTTGTTGAATGTCATTGTTCCTCTTAGGAACACGTGAGCAAGCATGTATATACAGACGGCATTGCAATGACAAAGCAGAAGACAAACACAATCAACTGTAGGGTTTCAAAGATCACAATGGTGGAATAAGTTGGTGGCTGAAGGTGCTTCAAGATCACTGTTCTCCAAGGGCAAATTTCTCCCAGGAAAAACAGGACAAGTCTGGTTATTCAGTTGGCATTTGTAATTAATTTGTATATGGTGTTGTTTCCAGCACAGAAAGAAAAAAAAATAAAAAATGCAGACTTGTAAAACATCTGTTTTGGCTTGCTACACACAGGCCAGTCCACATTTAGAAATGCTTGAAGGATTACAGCACCTCCACAATCCTGCTCTGGGACCCATTTCCCAAAAGCATTGTAAACACTGCTTAATCTCAAGCAAAATGACTGAAGAAAATGTGTGGCAGTCCCAAAAGCCTCAGTTTCCCAAAACCATCTTAACTGTATTATTTGAAAAACATCATTGAAAGAGATAGGCTTCAGTGGCTACTGAATGGAAAGTCTTAGCAACTCTTAGGTAACATGAAAAACACAATCTCACATAATTATGTTAAAGTCCCCCTTTGGCGAAAATCAAGTTTTTAATGTTGTTTATATGTCAATGTTGTGTTTTTAATATGCTTTAAGACAAAACGTGTGCAAATACATAAGTCAACACCATTGCTGAGTATTTTCTTTTTAAAACTGCAGTAAACCAAAGACAGTCTGAAACCTGTGGCTTGAAATCGTCAACATTATGAATTGTAATTGGCAAGATGGTGCCTGTGTGCGTGGCAAGCAGTCTGCCCTGTTTGTTTCATGTGTTGTTGTTGGCTTTTTTAGCTATTTTCACTTCAGTTTTAACTACTGTGAACTCTACAGTATTAACCTATGACCATCAAACATTACTTGATATTGGGAATCTAATCTCTTACTCACATGATGCCGTGTGGAGTGGAGTGCCGCAGAGAAAGTGTCACAGGAGACGAGGAAAGCGGGCTGGTGTTGCTTTCAGGATCAAGCTTCTCTTTGGACCTACACGGTTTTCTGACTTTCCCTCACTGTCACCCTGGCCCATTTCTGATCGTTTTGTGGCAAGACGCTTGCTGGAAAAGCCCTATCGTTGGATTCGTCCGATTGTCCCCCATTCCTCCCCGGATTCACGGTGGAGGAGTCAATCACGGCATTCTCCTCAACTGAAGCGAGGGCATCCTTTGCCTTGCGAGCCCCCGCCGATCAGAATGGGATTAATTAACATTCGCTCCCTGGTCAACAAAACTTTTATCCTGCACAACGTTTTTACTACAAAGGATATGGATTTTATATTTTTGACGGAAACCTGGGTTAAAGAGGGTGACTCTAGTCCCTTTTCTGAACTTGTTCCTCAGGATTACATGTTTAATAATTGCCCAAGGAAAACTGGACGCGGAGGAGGACTCGCAGCTGTTTTCAAACGAAAATTTGCTACGCGTACCATTCCGTCTTATGTCTACTCGAGCTTTGAGGTACAGCTTCTTCAAATAGATTTGGTACAGCCAGTTCTCTGTGTTAATATCTATCGTCCACCACGCATTAACAATGCCTTTCTAAATGAATTATCTGATCTTCTAGGAGAACTCTTTCCACGGTTTGATTACATCCTAGTGTTGGGTGACTTTAATATTCATTTATGTTGCCCCACTAAACCACTGGTAACTGATTTTAAAAATCGTATCGACTCATTTGATTTTGTACAATGGATACAAGAGCCTACTCACGCTCATGGGCACACGTTGGACTTAGTTCTCTCACATAGATTCCAAATATCGGATATTGAAATCAGTGAAACTTGTTTTTCTGACCACAAACTGGTTCTTTTCTCCTCTCATTTTCCCGATCCAGTAGTTGCCACACCCTCAGGGACTCGTTTGAATAGTTTTTTCTCCACTCAGTCGTGTGAGAGATTTGCAGCCTTTTATGATATAACTGATTCACATGTGCTTGATGAATCCTCTCCTGTGCTGGATGTAAACAGACTTTTTTATTCTTTCAAACAAAAATGTTTGTCTACTCTGAATCTTATTGCTCCGTTAAAGCCTAAACGTATTGTTACTAGACCCCAGCCTTGGTTAAATGATTTAACTCGATGCCTCAGAAAGGCTTGTAGAAGAGCAGAGTGAAAATGGTGTAAGGATAAGTTACAGGTCTCATATGAAATGTGGAGAGATTCCTTATATGTGTACCAGATAGCTGTCAAGGCCGCCAAGTCCAAATATCTATCTGAATTTATTGGTGACAATTTACATAGACCCAAGACCCTCTTCTCTGTCATTGATTCTGTACTCAGTCCCCCTGTCAGCACTTTTCCTGATGCTTCTGTTTCACTGTGTGAACAATTTTGTACCTTTTTTTTAATGAGAAAACCGTTCAGCTAAGATCCAACCTGCCCTTGGTAAACTCCATTCAATCTGAGAGTTCAAGCTGTCCGATGCTGTGGAGTGATTTTCAGCCTGTTTCCTTTGAATCCTGTAGAGCCATTGTTGAAAGTCTAAGATCAACTTCATGTTCTCTCGATATTATTCTATCTAGATTTCTAAAACAGATTTTCAGTACAGTTTGACATGATCTTTTAACTATTTTTTTTTTTTTTTTTTTTTTTTATACCAGTCTAACTACTGGGGTTGTTCCTGACTGCCTAAAAACAGCTACAGTAACTCCAATATTACAGAGGCCCAATCTTGATTCTTCGAACTTTAATAACTTTAGGCCTATATCTAACCTGCAATTTCTCTCCAAGATTCTGGAGAAAATTGTATTGACCCAGCTTCAGTCCCATTTGTCATCAAATAATATTCTTGAAAATTTTCAATCAGGTTTTAAGTCTCAACACAGCACGGAAACTGCACTTTTAAAAGTTGTAAATGATTTTTTACTAGAAACTGATAAAGGCAATACTGTGGCTCTGGTGCTATTAGACTTAAGCTCTGCTTTTGATATGGTTGACCACAACATCTTGATCTCCAGGTTGAAGAGCTGTGTTGCTCTACAGGGGAAGGTATTGAATTGGTTTCAATCTTTTTTAACTAACAGAAGCTTTAGTGTTTCTATTGGCCAGCATAGTTTGTCCTCACACCCACTTGCTTGTGGGGTGCCACAGGGCTCAATTCTTGCTCCTATTTTATTTTCTATATTCATGTTGCCAATGAATATAGAAAATTCATGTTTTTGTTTTGTTTTTTTTTCAAAACTTCCCAGATTTTCCCACATTCAAATGTAGATAAAAAAAAAAAAAAAATGCATGAAGCTAGAATAAAACAAATAAAATGTATTTATTTATTCTGTGTGTTTACCCAGAGGGTCTGTTCTTTTTCTTTTTTTTTTTTTTTTTTTTTTTTTATATATATGCCGATATGCATACAACTAAATTTTCTGGGGGCCATCTAACTTTTGTGAAAAGGATCAAAAATGTTTGTGCTGGCTGGCAACTTTTTTTTTTTTTTTTTTAAAAACGCTGGCGGGGAAAGAGTTGAGAGCTGCAATATATGGGAAAACAAGGCCCTTGATCTATACAGGTTTTAAAGGTTGTGACATGGTATAAGTCCACCAACCAATCATTTGTCTTGCTGTTGTTAAGCTGCAGGTCATTTACCTGAAACCCAAAGACAAAGTGCATTAGAGTAAGGATGACCATGTATAGAAGTGGTATTTATTCCTTATGCTTGTGAACTACAGGACAAATGAGAAAAGTTTTGAGAATTGTTTTATTATTTTAGTTAAAGTTGTCTATCAGAGACTGTTTAATCTATGAGGTTCAGATTTAGACACCATTAATTAGTTTATTATTTTTTATGATTATAATAGTTTGCCTCAATAGTTTTTCCTTATGTGGTTAATGCAGCTTTTAATTGAGAGGGAAACGAAACAGATGTAAAGCCTTGGGGCATTTTGCAAGGCTCAGTAAACTGTGCTTCAAGCAGTCAACATGATTGAAAATATAGAACAAATGCAAGTTTAAAAATTCAACTCCATTGATCCCACAACAGAGCACATTAAGTGCACTATGGGACCTTTGTGAAAAACAATTGATTTCTCATCACAAGGGCTTGTGTTTGTTGTTATTGGGCAATACACTTTACACATTTGCAATGCTTATTTTGTCCATGTTTAAGCTGCACTTTTAATTGGTTCTTTTCATTTACATTTATGCACTTAGCAGACACTTACCCAAATGATGAATACTACAACAGAAGTGATTCATCTGAGGATCATTGTAGAAGAGTATGAATTACCAACTTGTGAAAAGATGTAGGTGATATAGATGAGACATTAAGGCAATAAGAGTGTCCAGTGTATTGTTTCACTGTAAGGGACTGAAAGTTTGTTTATTAACATGCACATTGCTCTGATCATGTTAATATCATAGGTTGATGGAGCAGTGGTAATAAAGTGCTATGGAAGTGAAGGGAGACGCCCCATAAAAGTTTATTGACTCACACTTGTTCCACCGAGGTAATTGTTTAGTGGCTCTCTTCTGGATATTAGAGTGACATGCTTTAATGAGGTCATTTCTGACTGATTTGAGCCTCATCATAACAGGTCTTGTTTGGTGACATTGCCTCTGCACACTGACCTAGGGCCACTTTCTCACTTTCCTAACTAAACTGATGATCAATTAGAAAATTGCTCTGAATTCACAGTTAAAGGGAAACAACTACAAATTCAGTGCAGTTGAATTTCATTTCAATGCAAATACACAAATGCAAAACATGGCTTTTTGGGGGCCAAGGAAGTGTGTTATGTGGTCTCCATCAGAATTGAAACCATGATACTTTTTTTTTTTTTTTTTGGCAAAATTACTCTGGCTCAAATTGGATGGACACAGTTTGTGAGCTGCAATTTTTATAGGCATTCCAGGGGTGCTGAATTGAATTGAAGTCTGGGTTTTGACTGAGCCTCTTCGGGATCTGAACCTTTTTTGGCACTCTGATGTGGTTTTTGCTGTATGTTTCAGGTTGTTGTCCTACTGAAGGAACAATCATCTTGTATGTCCCAGTGCTCTTGTCAATTGCAGCATGATTTCCTCCAGGATTTTTTTTTTTTTTATTCTTAGTGCATCTCCAATTTTTCCTTCTGCCTTCAAGGGTTTTACACACCTCGCCGCAAAGAAACCTCCCCAAAGTGAGATGCTGCCATCACTGTGCTTCGTGTAGTTAATAGCTTTGTGTTGAAACCTAAAACACTATAGAATCTCTTGCAACATTCCTGAGCCTCTCACATGCCTCTGGGCAAACTCTGGGGGAGATGTGATATCAGGCTGTGTTTTTGTCCCCCAAAAGAGTCTTTCTTTCTGACACTCTCCCATGCAAGTGAATTGTGTTTGCTATCATTGTCTTGTAAACATTTCACCAGGGTCATCACCAAAACAACCTGATACAATATTTGTTTGAGTTGGTCCCATTGAGGATCATAGTCCATGGTGCCTAGGAGTACATAAAGGTTTTAGGGGCCCACATAATTTATATATAAAATATGTATAATTTTCTTTAAATGTTTAAATGCTTTTCTGTTTTACTGTTTTGATGTTCCTGATTTGGTTTAGAGTTTGGAATTACACTACTGGTCAAAAGTTTAGAATAATTAAGATTTGTAAATGTTTTTAAAATAAGTCTCATATGCTCATTAAGGCTGTGCGTATTTGATAAAAAAAAATAAAAAATACAATATAAATAATAATAATATTAGTTCTAATAATATGAGTTCATGTTTTCAACTTTGATAAGAACTTCCAAACTTTTAACCGGTAGTGTATATTTTTGTAATACAAAAAATTGAAAACTTGCACTGCCATGTGAATTGATTCCTCTTAAACATTCACATAAGCATATGTAATAAAAAAAAAAAAATCCGCTGTGTGCATGGCTTCCATATATTCTTTCACAATTGCTCTGGGCATTGGGAGAACAATTATGGGTAATTGGCTTTTGCAAATTGAATGGGATAAAATGAGCGTGCGGACGTTTAATTCTGTGTTTGAAAGATGTCTAGATGTTACTCATCTATGATGACTGAGCTTTGATTACGGCACATAAAGTATTGTATTTGGGGTGGAGTCTAATCACTGTCAGCAGTGTTAATTTGATTGGCCCTATTCATCTGACTCCGAGGAGGAAGTTGTCAGAGGTTGTGAAGGGTTCGGGTTTTGGCCTGTATGGCCGACAGTGCATTAAAACTGGCATTGAGAGGCCAACTCCATCTGCATTTATTTATTCACTTATTAATGCAATGAATTAGGGCTGCTGCCAGGCTCTGCCAAAGTAAGTTTGTCAGACTTGGCACCAAGAAACTAGTTGGGAGATGATGTGGTGAGGCGGGGATTCAAGCGCCTCAATAAAGCTCCGAACATTAATCTCTTTCTGTCTGAAATCTGACTGAGGCTTTTAACTAACCGGTGTTCATGAATCGAGGCCAGACATTGGCAGCCCCCTTAATCCCTCACAGTTTGGATATGAAGATCTTGGATCAACATTTGCTCACCAGTGGCATCTTCTGTCTTGAACCTCAGCCAAACCACACCACTCTACTATATAAAGCTATATGACAGACAAGATATACAGCTCCTTTGGTAAAACGTGTGCTCTAGTGATGAAATGCTTAACTCAAATACTGTTTTATTGATTGTGCCAGTTTGGATCCAGCTCATTTTGAAGAACTAATGGAAAACTAGCAGTTTGTGGTAATGGTGCAATTACACACTGCTAGAGCCTTGAATGAGAGTCAGGGCAGATTTAAACCAGTAGACCGTGTTTGGTTAATGACCGGTTTTGGTGTCGTCCTGTGGGTTTTAACCTTGGTTAAAACTGTGTCCATTATGATACTGTTCACTGCCTGATAATGTTTCCTGCCATGTATGGCCTTTAACAACTGAAGAGATGAGAAATGTGTAGCATGAAATTTAACAGCCTATCACACGCTTTAACTGGTCGTAATTTAAAGATACTATTCTGGTGTTCAACGCAAAAAAAAAAAAAAGATGTGTATCTCTCAGTGCTCACAAAGTTATTTGTGACTATACATCGTCATCAGTTCTAAAACAAAAAAGGAACTAATGTAATGCTACCTTAAAATGTAGTTTAGGTAGTAGCGTCGCTGCCTTTAGTAAGTTGAAGTGGTATCCGTGTATATTTGTGTATATGTTCATAGATGTGTGTGGCTTGGGGCATCTTATCCCACAGTATCTCTGCAGTTCTCCACTCTCAGAGCTTTGATGAAACATGGCTCACACCTCGCTAGAGCGTTCCCGCTTCCCTCCATCACTCCTTTCTCTTCTTCTCCCTCAGTGAGGGGTGGCAGGGGGCTCTGTTTCCCTTTCTAGTGCTTGCTTTTGTTCTGTTTTTCTCTTTTGTTGAGTTTGTTTTGACAGCGTGTATTACCACAGCTCATGAGGGTTTGAAGAGACTAGCTGTTCCAGGCTAACATTAGCATGGTAGCGTATTTGTTTAGTTTTTTTGCACACACAAAGCCATCTTTTTGATTAATTCGGGTTCAGAGTACTTTGAAATGTAGTTTTGTATATCGAATTGTTTTTTTGTTTTTTTGTTTTTTGTTTTTTTCCATCAATGTTCGTTTTCTTTCTTTTTTGCATTACTTCCTTCAAATCAGTTGATTGTACGCACAATTAATTGTCTTTCATTTGCATTGTGAAGAATGAGTCACCTCAGTGATTAAAGATTGCCTTGTTTTTAACCTTGCTACATCTCACATATCACCAGAGGCTGTCTGGCCTTCAATCAATTGAGACCTCAATTAGATCAATCATCCCTCTTGGGTACTGACCTGCACATCGATCATCAGTAAGGCCCTTGTGATGTGTGATGTGCTCCGCTGCTTCATTTAAAGCCTATTCCATTGCGATGGGTGACTATGGATTACCATGAAAGCCACCTATTCTGACCTGCCTCAGGCCACTAAAGGCTGATCAGTGGGCTCTCAGCACCTATAAAGCCACTAACGATTGTAAAGGCTTTAGGTTGGGAGTCATTTGCTCTTTTTACTGCCATTCATAAGCTCATTGAGCGTTTTAGGTTCTGGATCACATTCACTTGCCACACCACACTCCAGCGAAGCTTTAACTTCATTGTAGGGCTGCACAATTAAAT
Organism: Chanodichthys erythropterus; assembly: GCF_024489055.1. Lineage (NCBI taxonomy): Eukaryota > Metazoa > Chordata > Actinopteri > Cypriniformes > Xenocyprididae > Chanodichthys > Chanodichthys erythropterus. The sequence goes on along the minus strand of NC_090232.1, from coordinate 36,054,439 downwards.
GAATTAAACCAAAACATTCTGTAGTGTAACAATTAAACCACAGAAGGCTGTGATTTATTAAATATATAATCTGTATGCACTGCATGCTTCAAAGTGACTTCAAAGTTCTGCCATCTATTGCATATATATATATATATATATATATAATTTTAAAAAAAATCTATTTTAATATGTTTTTTTTATTTTTTTTATTTTTTGTGCAGCACTTCATTATAACCAAAACTGGTTCCCAAGCTCTGACAAGCCAGTCCTGACAGACTGTCTCTGTCTCTGTGTGCGTTCTCTTCCTTCCAGCACAGACATGCGGCAACAGTAGAATGATGAAACAGAGCCACAAAACAACGAGTCATTTCACTCAATGCTTCAGCAATTTCTTTTCTTTAAATATTCTTTTCTTTTTCTTTTTTTTAAATCCCCTAATTCTGTTTGACGGGCTCAAGACGCTGTGGTTCCCAGCTATTACAAGGTCGTACATCATAAACATGAGGATTGAATGTCTGAGACTGAAAAGCGAGTCCCTCTGTCAGATCTGATATTTGGAGATCTGCTGTATTTGCCTGTGGCTTGGCTGAGGGTGCTTCTGAGATCTAATGCCTTTGCCTCTTTTACTCTTTGAGTTTTTAATAGCCAGAGAAAAAGCTATTTTCTGTCTGAGTAAGCTTAACATCATATATCATAAATATCTCAAAGCTCTGAAGATAAATCGTTTTGGTTTCTCTCTTGAATTCCTTGGTTATATAAGTATAATTCTGCTTTGCTGGTGAAATAGATTCATAGATGCTTTGCACAATTGAACCACAAACAATTTGGATTCTGTCACAAACTTCCTCTGAATCTCTCTTTTTCCTCTGTCCTTGGTTTTTGCTTCATACTTTTTACACCCACACGGACTTACTAAGGAGATTAAAGACAAACAAATAAATGTATCCAGCAATACTTTTGCCTTTGTTTATTTTGTTTAACTGCACAATGGTATCACTTTCTTAGTTTTCTGTTTTTAACTTTCAATTTTAAGTGGCAAACAATTTATAGTATATTATACACATTAGTATATAATACACATTTTTAGGCTCTAGCATTCTCATAGAACAAGTTCTGAGTTCTGTGACTTGACTGTCAATAATTGCATGCGGCTGTACATTCAGATGGTGTCCAATTCTTGATCAATGACAAAAACGATTTGCATTTTCTGTTGGAAGCAGTGCTTGTTAGTTAACCAAAGAGTAGGTTGAAAATTCCCAGTATGCTTAGGTTTTAGGCTTTAGTTGATTACTATAGATTATTAAATAGATGCAATGAAGACAAGACACAATTAATTGTATTCTTAACTTTATTAATAAATATCAGTATTTGTTAAAATAATCACAATAGTCACAGCATCTGTAGCAAGAAGAAAGAAAACAGCGACAAAAAACTGAGGTGTCCAGCTACTGCATGTTTTACACCAACAATTAAAAATAGTGCAGGTATTTTGGAAACTCCATAACCAGATAAAAAGAGCATTAAAAGCTCTATTCATAATGCTAGTTAATTGTATATCACTAGCAAAATCGAATCATTGTGAATACAGTACAACAAGAATATTCAATTGCACTGATTTTAGTCCAGTTGTATAGTGTATATTATATATGCATAAAAGGAAGTTCCATCACTCTGCTGAATTATGAAACTCATGACCTTTTATGCATGTGGAGATTTCAGTCCTGTTTTCAAGCCCACAGCTAACTTGGACTCCCTTTGTTCCTAAATCAAAAATTGTGAAAATACCAACTGGCAGTTTTTAGACCAACACATTTTGAATCGTAGTGCTGTCTGTGCTGCTATCCCTCAGGAGAGCATGTAGGTGTGATTGTAGATAAAGGTTAGCAAGCACTTACTCACTCATATTAAATGTTTGATGGATACTGCATAATGCAAACAGGCACAGTTCTTCTCAGCTGTGTGTATGTGTGTGTGCGTGTGTGTGTGTGTGTACAGGTTTGGCTATTAGGCCAAATGTTCTAATTTGTATAGTGAAATTGAATGACAACTGACTAGTGAGGGCAAATTACTGGTCCTCACTAGTTACAATGGCTTATAAATCGGCCAATACATGTTTTTATTTAAACCTAGTGTTTTGTATGTTTCTGTGATGGGTAGGTTTAGGGGTTGATTGGGGATGAGTTAGGCCATAGAAAATATAATTTATGTGATATAAAATCAATAAAATCAATGGAAGTCTATGCAATGTTCTTACTAATATAGTGAAACAAATGTGTATGCGTGTCTGTGTATTTTGAAGTAGTGAACTGTTTTACAATGATGCAGCTGAATTTACATTTATTTTAGCGTTAGAATGCAAACAGCGACATTTGTATGGCGATAAACAGATAATTTTTTTTTCTGCTTTGAGGTGCATGAACTATGGAGACAATTAGAAAACTCAAATGAACAAGGGCAAGGCACCTCTATGTCAAAGATTCAGTTTCATGGTGATGATTTAGAATAATTTCTATAATGTAACAATCAAACAACAGTAAACATGAGAAAGAAAATGTTCTTAACCCTAGCAACATAATCTTAAATACTGAAAGCACTCTTTGTTTATTGCTTGTAATGTTTCGTTGCTCCTCTTTATTATTTGCTGCTTGCTTGTATGTTTTGAAGTTATATTAGTTTAAAATTATTAGCATACAATTGTTTTATTTTTTTATTTTTTTTTTCAATTTATAATTTTAAAAAGTACTTATAATTACTTATGTAAGCATATGTAAATGTAAACTAATATGTAAACTAATAAATTAATAATAATAATAAAAAAGTAGCTCAATATTTGTTTTGCAATCGGATTTTGTGACTCCCAGAATCGGAATCGTATCGGATCATAAGGTGTCTAAAGATTCCCACCCCTAAAATATATATATATATATATATATATATATATATATATATATATATATATATATATATATATATATGTAAGAGTAACCCACCATTCAAGCAATTGCTGTTAATTTGAAAGTGAAAGTCGGCCTTTCCGTAACAAAACATTGAAACCTCAGCCGAACAGCTGATCATAGCTGTACAGGGCGGGTTTTTATTTTTCATGTCAAAAAAATTCCTCGTTGCGGAGAGCGCAGTTCATGGTTGCTTAGCAATGGCAGACGCCACGGAAGCGCAAGCGCTTTGGAAACAAGGAGAAAGCAATGTGGCTGCGCTTTCCACGCATTTTTAGACACGATACGTGAACGGCCCCATAAGCGATTAAAAAATAAAAAAATAAATAATAAACGTAGAGGCCCCGCCCCCTGGTGACACTGGTATTACCGGTGTTGTCAAATGTTGATTAACCGCTGGGAAAATTTTCTCACCGTCACATCCCTAATATATATATATATATATATATATATATATATATATATATATATGCAAAGATGACTGATTGTTAAACAGTTTCACAAACGTTTATGATTGGATAACTGAACCAACCATCAGACCAATTATGTTGCCCAGCATCTCAAATGTTGGTTTGGTCATTCATCAAAATGATTGGGTATAATGTCTTGTCTCACACAATTTAATTCCCAAACACCAGGAATCCGCCTTCCGAATGCAATATGACATGAGTGCATTTATTGTGTTCTCTGAAGTGCAAATAATTGTATGAGAAAAGAACCACAGTGGCTTCCCCGATTGCACCAACTTTCATTTTTATTATAGATATTTTGCGCCAATATCCTACAAAAATGACTATTGTTTTCTTGAACAAATGGGATGAAAATGATGCTTAATGTTTTATGCGATATTCAATTTTTGCGCCTAAGTTATATTCACAACTAGAAGCATAACTAGTCTCTTCAAAGCAGAACATTGTACCATGAACTTAAGCTTTGCATTAATCTTCACATTTACCATTGCACAATACGGTGTTCCATATGTTCATATCCACTAAATTTGCATGGGGAATGCACATTTGACCCTAGACGTGATTTGAAAGTGAAATCTCACTGATTCTCATTGCTGAGAAGGACAAGACTGCTGATGTCTGTTATCTGGCCTCACAAGTCTCACAAGTCAGACTCTCACTGCCCCTTCAAGAGTGAATGGCATATTGAGGTTGTTGCAAATCCCAACGCTGAAGATCCCGTTTTCCCGCCTTCCCACTCAACCCTTCGTCCCCTAGCATTGTGGGATTGGGAATTGACAGAGTGATGCCTTGCCCAGTGATGAATTGTCCTCTAAAAGCAGGCTGATGCTGGGCAAGCAGTGTCCCTCTGCCTCTGGAATGCCCTGGTAAGATGATAGCCAGTTGATGTATTGTGCGCTGGAAGGCAGCCAGGGTGTTCTTTGTCTAGTTTCAGTCCGTTGTGACACAGGTCACAGAAGGTCAAGTTCAAAAACGGACATCTCCCATCACACCACCGACTAGCACGCATGGCTTGTATAAGTTGACCGAACCAGTTTCAAATGGCACGTCGGTCAATAAGCTGTTTATGACAGAGGAATATGTGTTATATTGGCTCATTTTGTCTTGTTTCCCCCAGTGTGGTTTTGATTCACACACAGTCGTAACCTTTCAAAATCCATTTCCATGAAACACAGTAGCCACATCTGAATTTAAGATGAGCTCTGTAAACACGCAGGGGTACGTAGCTGAGCTTGGTGAATTGCTCATTCTGTTTGCCTGAAGTATGGCCTTGGTATTTTCAGGAGCTGTTTATGTGAAGTAGGATTTGTGATGTTCAAAGAGATCCAAGCACAGCAAAATGTTTTCAAAACAAAATAGTTGCATTATGGAAGGCCAAAATTGACTCTTGTTTTGAGAGAGAGTTTTGTTTTAGACAGCTAATGAACACTTTGTACACACAGCAACATTTTGAAAATGTAATATCAGTAACATTTAACATGATGGATGGTTAGCATCGCAGTATCACTGCATTGTGAAACAGCATTGACTTTTTTTTTCTTTTTTTTTTTTTTTTTTTTTGACACACTATATCACACTCTAAAATCACTGGGTTAAAAACAACCCAATGGCTAGGTAAATATAGGTTAATTTTACCCAGCAAATCGAGTTGTTTATTTTTAACCCAGCATAATGGGTGTTTCAATCATATTTTATAGCGAAGAATATTTTATATCGTTTGCAATACATACTGCCAACATTTAAGCTCGTGTAACAAATATTAGAAGTAAAAATTAAACATTTAGAAGTAAATCAAGTGTAACTGACCAGTCTCTGTTGTCCTGTTTCCACCATAATGCCACTGGATCTCATGCCAGAGATGGCTTGCATTCAGCGGGGGAACTGCTAACTTCAGACCGCCGCCCTGCGTTTCACTCGTAGCCGAAAAATTCTGTTACTGACTCCATAACCTGTCCATAAATAATCAGTGTACAATTCTGAGAACATATTTTAAAATCCTAAGTATTTATATTCTGTATCTTTTTGAAAAAAATAAAAAATAAATCATAAAATTGTATGCAAGGCATCAGGTGTTTCCATCATGTGAAAAGACAGACGTGACACTTGTTTAGGTGATTCACATCGCTCCCCTCAATGTACAATAACGATTTTTATAGATAAAATAAAATACATACATAACTCATTAACTAGAGTGCATGGTGTAATTTGTTTAATTAGTTTGGATGTATAGTGATTCATTTGATTGTATTTTGATTTATTTTATTTTATCTTATTTATGTATTTATTTTTAATTTAATCTGGATCTATGAATATGGACAATGCATTTAACTTAATCGAATTTCATCAGTATGGGTTTATTATTATTAGTATTAATCATCATCATAATAATCATAATACACAATTTGAGTTACTTGTATCTTGATGATGTCCTAAAAAAAACAGCGCTCATGGTGTGATTTGCAGCACAAGGCCAAAGACCATCTGACGTCCATCTGTATCCATCTGATGAATGGGTACACAGACCAAGAATTCAAAAAAAATAAAAGCTCTGCAGAAAAAAATGGAAGAATGTCCTGTGCCTCTTTTTTGAAACATAAATACAATATTGAAAATGGTTTATTGTTATTTACAGCAGCTGTTACTGCTGTAAGAATGGAAAAAATAAACACATATTACAATGTAAAATCTACTAGAAAAGAAAATTATTAATTTTAAGCAGGCACTGTATTTGTTCTTTGCTTTTTACATTACGTTTCCATCTTTTCATAACATTTCTCATACCTATAGCACTTTGCCTGACTTTTTCTACTTACACATGAACTTTATTTAGCACCTTTCAGCAATGCCCTATAAGCTGTCTCCACATGTTTAATCCTTAATGGCAGCATGGCACTTAAGCTGGTGTAAGAGTGGCAACAAGTCATTTCCTGATTTCTCTCTCTCCCTTTTCTGCTCAACACATGTTGGCTCCCCCCACCTGGAACACTTCTTCAACCGTTATACGACTCATTTTGCATTTCTATAACCACTCTGACTGCTCTGGAAGAGTGCTCTGACCGTCCACCCCTCACCTGTGGATGTGATTAATTGTGTTTCATAACACCCAGGAGGCCATCGGTGCTGCCGGAGAATCCAATGAACTCGTTTGAGTCTGCTACCCTCCCGCATCATTTATTTGATTTTTATTACAGGAGTGAGCTCGGAGAATCTCCTTAAAGATGTAATGTGTTTTAAATACAGCACTGCAAGCATATGTGCGTGATTAGATTGGATTATGGGTCTTCCAGGCAGGTCTAGAGTTGTCAGCAGCATATACTCAAATATTGTAAATATCAGTACATCCTCAAAAAATTGAGAAAAGAATCCATATTGCAAAATATATATTAAACCGTAGCATAACAAAGGAATGGAACTATGAAAGAGTAATTTAACGAGCTGGAAAAACCATCAGTTTCTCACTATAAAGCACATTTGTTAATAAAGGGGCTCACAACTTAATACTAAATCACTGTTTAGTGTTCAAATGTATGATACTTGCAATTGCCTTAGCTGTTGAGGAGCGTCCAGATCTGCAGTCCCGGAAGATATTATTGATGGTTCAGTCCGATCGTGCTGAGCTTGTGCTGTTAATTTGACCCTGGCACATGGCTTGCTGATGAGGCCTGTGGGCCAGGTGAGGTCTCACATGAACAACAATCAGTAGCAGCAGCAAGAGCCAAAGAGGGAACTTTCTGTTGGCTTTTAAGTTCCACAGAGGCCACAACCTTTGAGTTTTGGCTTGACCAACGAGAAAGGTGGAATTCTCAAGAGGGAAAGTTCCTTTGTTTGAAAGCTGACTCAGTTTGCATGAATGGAGTAAGTTGGCAGTTTGTGTCTATTTGTGCTCTGATAAATATAACAAACATACAATGCATTCTGTGAGATGATGTCCACCAAAGTCATTAAACAAGGAATATTTTGATAGGAGACACCACACAGATTGGGCTTCATCTACTCTTCATATAAACAGTAATAACACACAAATCGTCCTGGGCAAATGCATGCTAATTCATTAGGCAGATTTGTCAATGAAATAGTGGATAGAATTCAATTTCTATGGGACTGCATGTCTTTTTCTTGTAGCCTGTACTGTTCTCTCATCCCAAGTGTCTTTGAAGTATATATATAGAGAGAGAGAGAAAGAGAGACTTAAAACACCTTTCCTAATTCACAGCAAACCACTGTCAACAGAGGTTAAGTAATATGTATTCTGGTTCATTCCTTTGAGCAGGAATCTGAATAGTGCAATTATTGTGTGGGAATGTAATTCCAGACCTGTAATTCATTCAACATGGTGCCCAGAAATTAAATCATGTGGCTGCAAAGCAAGTCGACAGGGTCAAACATGCCATATCAAGAGGCTGTTAACCCATACATCAGTAACATTGCGAGTGTAAATACACAAATATTACTGTAGTTACTAACGCAGCACCCATCCCAACCGCACCCCCAAATTGAGTAATTATTTAACATGGGGGTATGATTAAAGGAATGAGAGATTTCATTTTTCTGTGCAGAATGATTAGAGCATTGAATCACAGTTCAATTTAATTAAATTGCTTTTGTGATCCAATTTTTGCTGTGAGTGTCAGGGAGATGGTCTGGCCATTAAAATGTGTGATTGATTGATGAATTTTAATCTTGGTCAGGTCGACAGAGAGAGAGATGGAGGATAAGGAAAAAAGGGGATGATTTTGTGCTTTATAACTTGGCAGATTAAATTATTTGTTCTGCTTTGTAACATTTTGATACAGTAGGTAATTCATCTTTTGGATTTAATGGACATCAAGAATTTGGCTGTTTTGCTTCTACTTAAAAAAAAAAAAAGAATACAGTTTGCATCTGAATTGAATATTTTGTTTTAGTAGAACACCATTGCTCTTCATTTACCTTTATGTTTTGTAGATTACAGTCTGAATATGCTTACATAAATGTTTAGTACCCAATAGTACATGCAGTGCTGGATATCACAGTAAATAATATCATCAAAAGCCTTCGTTCAGGGTTTATTGCTATTTCAGCATTTTTAAGTCATGCAGGATGGGAGGCAACATGCTGCCATGTTTTCCTCCCCCTATATAGGGCATTCATGCTGATTTCTCCTCACCAAGGGAAAAGGAAAACATGACCTCTCTCAAAAGTCTGACTTGTAAACTAATTAACCAACCCTTCCTGATTGCTAATTCCCACAGTCCACCTCTGCAGAGACAGATACCTTTTCACCCTCCATCCTGACATCCCTCTTACCTTGTCTAATGGTGTAAAGGGAAGAAACCAGTGAAAGTGATAGAGAAAAGGGAGGGTGCTGGCCTTGGGCAGGACTCGTTCTGAATGCCATCTGCTTTCATTAGATTTTGTTCTCATTTGTCTTCGCTCCATCTCTCTCTCTAACCTCTTAATCCCTGCATTTCCCTCTTCGCATAACAAGACCAATTCTGCACCGTATAAAGTATCTTTGATTTAATACAAGGTCCCTTTGACCAATTAAAGCTGTATTGGTTGGCTTTATTTTTGATGTTCTGCTTGATTTGATTTCAGTTTTATTTATAATTACACCCGCCCTTGTTGGCAAGGACGGGCTGTTTGTGCAGGCCTTTGGAAGCTTCGGTCAAATGAGGCAGCGGTTTCAGGGCTCAACACTATGGGTTTATCCAAAACGACTTACAAACGAGGAATACCACAAGTAGTTCATCGTCAAGAGGCAGTAAAAATGAGAAGTGCATGTAATACAAATTTTCAGACATCGTTTAGAATAGTACAAGCTAAAACAGGGAGATATTAAGAAATAGTGAAAGCATAGATTTCTTTTTTTTTTTTTTTTTTTTTTTCTCAGGATTCTTTTAAGTACTGACGGAAGAGATGGGTTTCTCAACTGTTTCTTGAATATTGTCAGGGATTTGGCATTCCGGATAGGGTTGGGAAGATCATTCCACCAGTAAGGAACAGTGAATAAAAATGTTCTGGAAAAATAATGCTGTGCCTCTCATTGAAGGTAACACGAGGTGTTGCTTAATTCCCTGTGCTCAGGCTTCTGAAGGGTATGTAAGAGCTGGTGGAGGTACGAGGGTGCAGAGCCCATTGCTGTTCTATATGCAAGCACCATTGTATTGAATATGATGTGAACAGTAACTAGAAGGAAAAAAAAAAAAGAAAAAAAAATGGGGTATCATATTTGATCAGACTTTAAGGGCACATCGTGTGATATGGTGATAATATGCAGCTCATGGGAAAAGAAACCCCTCAATTTTAATCAGATAACAATTTATTCACAATTTGGTGCAGATGCTGGTATTTATATGGCCAAAAGGATTTAAATAATTTCATGTAAATCTCTGATATTTTTATACCAGTTTAACAGACTACTAGTGTGCCATGTATTAAAATAACCGTTGTCAGTCTATATCACTCAATAATATCTTAGTATATTCAAATGCTTAGTTTTATGATCAAAGTTTGTAATGTGACGGGCAAAACATGCAATGCAATACAGTGATAAATGTTCCTCATAGCCTGATGGATCATATTTGATGCTCACATTTTAGCGTGATTTTAGCATGATTTATTTTTTTTGTTTGTTTGTTCGTTTTTTCTTTTATTATTATTTTTTTATCATGTTTATAATTTAGAGGTCTTAGAAATGTGTGTTACATATGATACAGTATGCTTTATAGGGTTGAGAAATGAGTAAAAATGACAATGTGGCTGACTCAAAATAGGTTGAAAATTAAAAATCAGACACATAATTACTAGAGGCAACAATAATAATCAAAAGGTGAACATTGGTTAATAACGAATTTAATACATTTTTTAGTTATTATTCATTAAACTTATTAATAAATGTTCATTTATTGAACATATTGATAAATGTTAATTTCCAACATATTTTGGGTTCATTTTAAGCAAGCAATACAGTAATTTCTAAACGATAGTTGAGTTAAATAAAACTACCCAGCAGGTTGGGCAAACATTTAACCCAACCACTGGGTTAAAACAACCCATTCGCTGGGTTTGTCCATTTTCAACCCAACTTGGGTTGCTTTTAACCCTGCATTTTTAGAGTGTACCACCAAAACCTAAAAGGCATGTGGACTTTTGACAGATTAGGTTGATTGTAAAAGAACACTTTAGATTTTCTCAGCAGCAACTGAGAGCAGGCTGCAGTAAGTGGCCAAATGGTCTGTGTATGACTCCCACAATCCATTGCAGCTTTGAAGTAATTCCCTTTTCACATGGCCATGCCCGCAGGCAAGGTTCTCACACTCAGCTGAGCCAGACACTTTTGTCGGCATTTTCCATCCATTGCCATCCAGTTGTCGTGAGCGAGAGGGAAGGCTGCGTGGTGAGTGAGTGAAACCAGAGGAGGAGGGCGTGCAAGCGATGGATGAAGTGATTGTTTAGCATGAAGTAGAGGCAGACGACATTCATCAGCTGCCACATAACCATAAAAAGAGAGCTCAGTCACACATGACACTGAGTGTTTGTAGGTAACAGGTAAGGCCCTTGGGTCTGAGCACTGTGTGCCACATACTGTACATCTGTGTTAAGATTCAGACAGGGTTTAGAACTTTGAGTTCTTGATGAATGTGTCTATCTGACCATTCTATTGAGTGAGGCACTAAACTTTTTTCTTAGGTGTAGCACATGCACTGATAGCTTTGTGTCCATGAGGAAAGTTGCAAGGGTCATAACCATAGAAAACAGGAGTGAAAAGACTTACAGTAAATAGATTCTATGTTCTGTCTCAAAGATCAAGCAATATGCGATTGGGCACACTATTCATTTTAAAATGAAAACATGAATAAAACATAAATTTGGGCTTGGGTCGAGTAGAAGGTCTCTAATACCAGCTTGTTTAATTCTAAAAGTCTGAAACCTTTGCCACTGTAAGTCGACTTTGTGGGGGAAAAAAAGACAAAAGTGTAGAATATGGTTCCTTTAAAGGGTCTTTAAATGGATTATTATTATTATTAGTATTATTATTATTATTATTATTATTATTATTTTGTTATGATGTTAATATTATACATTATAATCACTTATAATGTTATTAAAGATTTCTGCACAAAAAAACAGTTATATATTTGCAAAAATTATTATTTTCAACTTTCATTCTGGCTCCATGTCTGAAATTATCAATTTTAGGGCCATCCCGCCTCAGTCTTGTCAGTAAATGGCATTGTTGTGGTTGGTAAATGCAATCGCAAGGAAAAATATCAACCTGCACGTGAGTAAGTGTTTTGAGAATATTATCCATATACAACTATAATTTGCTGACAAAGCATTATGAAATTGTTAACTTATGCTTTGCATGTAGCTGCTGTCAGATGCAATACTGTTGGCTGATTCATCAATCAACAAGTTTCTTTGCAAAAACTAAATTACACTTTCCCTCGCGTACAAAATAATCTGCAGTCAAATGCTCTGAACAAACATAATTTTCGGACGCGCATAATCTTCCTTGCACTGGGGTCCTTCTGAAAGCTGTATAGATGTAAACATGCTGTTTAAACTGGGCACATCAAAGCAGCTGTCCCTTTGCTATTCCATTTGTCCTGTTGTCGGCAGTATCTCAAGGGCATGGTGTACATCAGAAATTGACAGTGCATCTTTATACTGTATCCACTTTAGAGAGTGGCATTGATTATAATGAGTCCTATTTGCTTTTGATTCTCATGTCCAGTGTAGACAGGTGTCATATCCAAATATATATTGCCTGTGTGATGTCACAAATCACACCGTATCTAAACAATATCCAATATCCAATATCCGAAAATACCCTGCTTGTTTACATAAATGCTTATTTTGTAGTGGGTATGTTTTAAGCTATACAATTTGTAGGATGTTTTAATGGTACAAAGATCTCTTGTATGTCAAAATTTGATTTCTCATGTCATGACCCCTTAAAGGTACTTTGAGAAACCATGGTGGAAGTGCAGCAGATCTATTTGTTCCATCAGATTAACATGTATGACAAGATTTTATTTGTACAGTATGCAAACATGCTTGAAAGAACACCGTGCAAGCTGTCCTTAGACACATTTGTTAGCATCAGTTGCATCCTCTAAATGTCAGAGGTCGAGTCACACACATTTGACTGTTCTTTTCCTCTGCGGGCATCCATGGTCCTCAGCATGACTGTATCTTTCAGAACAGTCTAAATGGAGCTCAGAGAAAAATGAACGAGATAGAGTTGTTTTGTCGATAGAGAAAAGTCTCTTTTCCACCAATTTCCTGGCCAATTTCCTCCAGCTGCATTCTGCTCAGTCTCTGGAGTTGACAAGTATACTCTGAGGCATCTCCCTTGAAGCAGCTACAAAGTGCTATGCTTCATTTCACAATTCATCCTCACTGCTTCAGAGTTATTGTCCTCTTTAGGTTTCAGGCTACATTTGAGTTCTTTCCAATAAGTTATACAATCATGATGCAGATGTTATTTGGTTGAAAAGATGTGCAGGTAAAAAATCGCAACATTACAAGATATGCAGCTCATTTTCTAAATTGCTGAATAGACAAAGACTTGCGCCATTGTCGTTTTTGTAGATATTTGTACATAAAGTGCACATGTATCATTGAATGTATATAGACAGAGACATTACCAGCATTAACGACATCATAAAGACCTGCAAATTTATATGAATCCTGTGGTCGTTAGTGAAATTGACTATTCCATTAATTCAATGTTATATCAACCTTAAAGTGTTTGTAGACATTTGTAGTTTTATTTTTATTTATTTGTATTATTTTTATATAAAGTTGCTTGGATATAAATGGGTTAAAAATTTCAGATACTGTAAATACTATGACATTGTACATTTCAATGTCAGTTCACACAGAAATCTGTATGTGCTCGACTCACATAAGAAATTGAGATGACATTATAGTTGTTGAGGAGAATAATTAGCGTTCCAAATCGATCATTAGTTCAAACTAGTGTTGGAACATCTCAATTACTATATGTGCCCTTTAGAGCATCATTGTGTACTTGGCACTGTTCTTATATTTGGCACTGCAAAATATCCAACTCTGAGTAAACAAATTATTAGTTATATATATATACAGCTATGGAAAAAATTAAGAGACCACTCCAAGTTTAGAAATCAATGTTAAGTGGTCTCTTAATTTTTTCCATAGCTGTATATATATATAAAGTGGTTTGAGAATAATCCAAGCTTGATTCTCACTTGGATTGCCTGCACAATAGCACCATCGCGCACTTTTTTCTTTCTTTTTTTTTTCTTCTTTTGTTTTAATCTCAAACTAGTGCAGGTTTTGTTTGTTTGTTTGTTTGTTTGTAATATGAATAAAGCCAGCATATCAGACAAAAAAAGATATACATTCTAAATGTGAATACTTCAGCTAATAAATGTAAATACCCCATAAACAGGAGGGCAAAAAGCAGTAGTTGTCTAGAATATGGCTGACGGTGATGGCACATGCACAGAAAATAGCTTACTTCTGCATTCAAAAAATAAAGTCTTCCTTTCCATTAAAACTGAATTTAAAACCAGAATACAGGGGACAAATTTAACATTCTGAGATAAATGTAACATTACGTGACATAGTTTACAAGCTGGCTTTCATTTCTCGTCACACAGATCATACATGTCAAGCTATGCGTATGTTTACATTCAGCCTTTTTCCTGGACTCCTGCCTTGGATCACATTATGGCTTGGCAGAGCATTGCGCCAGTTTAACGTTATTATAGCAGACTGACTCACATAAGCTGACACTGACTGATCATGTTGCACGTAGTGTGGTCTCGCCCAATTCATCTGTTTTAAAACAAACTCCCTCCAATTTATCTGCCGCCTCTGAGCCTGGACAGCATGCTTATGCTTTGATAAAGTGTGCTAAGCTAAGAGTTTCCCCATTCATTAGCATTAGTTATTCCCTCTGGTCCGAAACCTGTTCAATATTTACACTAGAGAGGATAAACTGTGTTTTTCTGCAGGGGATGTTGGCTACACTACAGACCAAACGCCAAATGCACCCCACCACATCAACCACGCATCTGGCCCCGTCGCCTCCAGCCTGCTTCGTGCTGAAATAACCCTCTGAATGGGATTCCGAGGTGGATAGATAATCTCAGTGGAGTAAATATTCATTTGGGTAGTTGAGCCAGTAGTTTGGGACACAGGGAATGAAACTGAAAAAAATATTTTTTGCGCTGCCATTATTTAGAGTGCGAATGGGGCCGCTCTTTGCCTGAGTCTGCATTCATAAATCTCCTCTTGGCTCCATGAATGTAATCAGGTGCTTTGCAGAGGACACACACTGGCACAACACACTCCATCTCTCTTGTCAACAGCCGATGCAACTATATGAAGGGGTGTGATGGTGAAACTTGCGCTTTTGGATTCAAATGGGGTGGAGGTGGGGGTATAAAGCAGAAGCCTTTAGTGATCTTCTCACTCAGTCATTTTGTAACGCAGCGAAGTATTTTTTGTTTGTTTGTTCATTTTTTTGCCATGCCATGTTTTGCAAAAGGAAAAGGAGTTCAGAGTTCAAAGAGTGGGCAGCGAGAACAATGATATGTGTGCCATATATTTGTGTTGATCTTTTGAACACACAAATGTAAGCATAGACACTTGCTTTAAGGATTGTCAGGGGCCTGAGCTTGAAAAGTACCATCTGTCTAAACTACAGCACTATGGGTCTTTGACACCTCTTTATTCTCACATCTTTACACGCTGCACAAGGTTTTCTATCTTTATTTATTTATCTATTTCTCTCTGTCTTTGTGTCTGTCTTTCTCACTCTCATTCTTTCACCGTCATGCAGCCTAATCACAAATCCATTTGAAGGATTGCTCTGTGTTATTCTGTTGTCTTTTGTTCTTCTTTTGGGAGAATTTGTGAAAGTCTTGCTCTAATATCTATTTTATCTTAAAGGATTAGTTCTCTTTAAAATGAAATTTACCCCATGATTTACTCACCCTCAAGCCATCCTAGGTGTATGTAACTTTCTTCTTTCTGATGAACACAGTCAGAGTTATATTAATAAATATCCTGAGGCGTTCAAGCTTTATAATGGCAGTGAATGGGGCTCAAGCTCAAGGCGCCAGAAAGCCTTCTGTATTCAGCTTACAAAAAAGTGACGTCACGTTTTCGTAAGTTGAATACGGAAGGTGTAAGATGTAACTTTGAACTTTTGAACTGCGAGAGGCGTTACACTTTTCTTTTTTCTTTTTTTTTCTTTTTTTTTTGTGTAAGTTGAACATGGAAGGTGGTCTGGTGGAACTAAATATTTCACTTTAAAACTTAAAATATGGATATTTTTCTTACACAAATGCATCACTTCACTTCAGAAGGCTTTTATTTACCCTTTTTATTTACCGTATGAAGTATTTTTTTTATTATGGATGGATGCATATTTATATATATATATATATATATATATATTAAGGGGGCTCATGGAGAAAATGAATAAAACACACACACACACACATATATATATATATATATATATATATATATATATATATATATTAAGGGGGCTCATGGAGAAAATGAATAAAACACACACACACACACACATATTATATATATATATATATATATATATATATATATATATATATATATATATATATATATATACACATATTTACAGAGTTACGCGCGAAAAGTAAACATAAGCGCGTATTCAAACGCGATCTCAATACCCCGCATTTTGAAAGCGGCTCCCTGATGAATACAGATATCTCTCAATATGAAAGCTATTTTAGGCTGGGCAGTGTAGTTGTAACCATCTCTCAGCTCTGTATCAAAGAAAAATGTGGTCTTATTTGCATGACTGACATGAAAACGAATAACAGTTTTCTCTTAATCTTATTAAGCACAAACAGTAAGGTTTCATTTGTTAACATTAGTTAATGCACTGTAAACTATGAACTAAAAATTAATGACTATTTTAATTAACTAACATATATGTTAGTTAATAAAATAAACAAAGATTACTAAATACTGTAGCAAATATAGGTATTGCTCATTGTTAGTTGATGTTGGTTAATACATTAATGTTAATAAATGAGACCTTATACTGTTTTTATTTCTATGATCAGTTTGTGGAAAGGTGTTCAGTTAGGAGATCTAAAGTTGTAGAAGCTCATAAATCATATACAGTAAGGTCTGAAGAGACTGAAATCATACAGAAGAGAAGTCAGTTGAGTTAGTAGCAAAACCTGTTACAGTGCTTGAGTATTGTTGTCTTTTACTGCATATGATAATTCACACTCAGAAAGTAGAACTGAAATGACATTCATTACAAGATGATTAGTTAAAACATTTCAAATACACCTGCAGAATATTTTTTCTAGTCATGATTTCACCATTGAGGATTTCTTAAAAATAGTGTGTAAAAATCTTGTCTTGTCTCGTCTCGTCTCGTGAACTCAGTCTCGAGTCTCGTCTCGTCTCGTCTCGTGAGATACCTGTCTCGTAACCCCTAATATATATATATATATATATATAATATGTGTGTGTGTGTGTGTGTGTTTTATTCATTTTCTCCATGAGCCCCCTTAAGTAGCTTCACTGGCCCATGGCTGAAAACCTGTGATCGAGGAAAAAAGTGCTAAAGTTTAGCATTCTGACCATGTTTCTTTTTGTTTTTGTTTTTTGTCCTATGTTTTCACCTATACCTGCTGTTCTGAATGTGTCTCCTGAACGTGCCCTCACACCAAACTCTTCTTAAATAGGTAAGCCCTTTATTTTTAAATTATTCCATCATGCTTTATGTGGCTTATTCCTACATGAAAACATACTCTATTGTGAGTTCATGAATATTGAGAAACATGTTGATTGGACAATGTAAACGTTTATTTATTTATTTATTTTCCCCTTATTTTCTCATTGGCCGTTTTTTATTTTTATTTTTTATTTTTTTTTATGTCAGTTTAACTACCTAATTTCATGTTGTTGTTGTTGTTTTTTTTGTTTGTTTGTTTTTTTTTCACTTATTTTCTTTTAACTTCAACATTAACTTTATATCAGTTTAAATGTAGCTTACATTTTCTAATCCAAATGTTTCTTGTTTACCTTATCTTCTTTGCTATTTTCGTGTTCTATATTTGATAGTGCAGCCGCACCAGAATATTGTCTTAAATCTACCTGGATTCGTGAATTTTAAGATGCCCAGCAGTCCGTCAGTCCCATTTATTAGGAAAAAAAAGTGAAATTAGTTGATCATCTAGGATGAAAGAATGAGAAGAAAGATGCGGGTGTTTGACTCTGTTCAAAGTGTTAGTAGCCTGGATAAATGTAATATCTCTCTCTCTGTTTATGTGGACGTCCATCTGTGCTGACACTAACTACATAAGTGACACTTTTTCAGTTGAAATCCACTACTAAATTTGAGATTGTTTTTTTTTTTTTTTTTTTTTTTTCAAAACACTGCTTCACTGCTGTTTCCTTGTTGTTGATTCAGAGATAGAGAGTCTGTGCATAATGTATACTCTGTTCTCAAGCCTAGTGAACATCCTCTATAGATGCAACATTTATAGATGTGCTCCTGAAGTTAAGCCTGTTCAAAAAATAGGCACCTTAATAATGCTGTGTCGTAAGATTTCTTCTTGGCCAAATTCAAAGGCAGCATTATATATTTCCTTTCTAGACAAGGCAATCACAGAATGCATTGTGCCAAGCTCAGTGGAAGCTAAATCTAAGATGGCAGATGATGTGAGAAAAAATTTGATCATAAATATACCAATTCGCTTAGTAAAGTTTCAAATAAGTCACTTATAACTTTTCATCTCTGTAAGTATGTTTATTAATTATGATGCTTATGAATCTGCCAGTATTTAGTTATTTTTAAATACCGACATCTAATTGACAATAAAGATTGAATTTCATTGTCAATAAAATATTACTGACATAGTGTACTGTACATACTGTATGTATTTAGTTCACTTGAGCTGGTTTGTGTACATCTTAGGTTCTGTATATAAAAAGTGCTCTTTAGTATCATCGGTTATTGAAAAGCCCATGTTGGCAGACCAATAGTTAAATAGGCTTTTTTTTTTTTTTTTTTTTTTTTTCTGCAGCATTCATTGTCCTTCTCAAAGCAATCAAGATTCCTTATGCTTCCCTTCTAATCCCATTTTTGCGCAGCATCTTTGATATCCCGTGGGGCAGAGGAATTACTGCGGAAATTACAGCTCTGCAAGGTTTCTTTTTTCATCCTGTCAGAGCAGAGAGTGTTCAGCTGTTCAAACACAGATATCAGGTGGTTTATTTTGTTTTTGTCACTTTGAATCTCATAATCTACCATTTGCACTTCAAGGCACTGAAGAGATATTTAATGGCCTCATAATAGATAAATCAGCAACATAACCTAAAATATAGCAATTAGCGGAGTCCAGCAGGTATAGAAAGTTGCCTTTGTCAATCACATATCCATTGGACCATTTTTTTTTTTTGTGAGAATATTTTAAAAGATTTTACCTACAATACAAAATACTGAAGAAAAAAAAGAAAATAATTGCAGAGATTGTGTCCTTGAAGTGAATTTATTTATTGCAAGTAAGAGTCTGTCATGTGAAATTGTAAGAATTTACCTCAAACAGAATAGCAGGGCTTATGTTCTGAATATTGCAAATTGAACTGCTAGTTGCTTGGTAACCACACATTCCATCTATCCCATAATTATACAAAATGCAATAAGATGTGTCTTATTTCATTTCATTTCAAATGCTGCATCCTCCAGAGGACGCATCCTGTGAAGGCTGCGGTATACGGAGTGTCCTTAACCAGAATTAAACGAGACGTCCTTTGTAGGACACACGGGAAGGAAAGGAAACAGGAAATATCACGTTGCTATGCCAACACATTCACGCCAGTGTCATTGTGCTCTCACAACAGTTAAATGAATGAAAATTATTTATAAATTTGGAAAGTAATTTGAAAAGAAAATGCATTTACTTGTTTTATTTTGGGTAATGCTTGAGGAGCTGTGGTGTATGTACAACAGATTGCAACAGAAGTACCTGACTGGGTACCTGTTGCAGAGACAAAGGAGCAGGATATTAAGAAGAACAAAGTTTAAAACAAAAACAACTTTGAAACTACTCACATTTAAACAAAACATCTTTGCTGTACTGTACATGTACATCTGCCGACACCGCCTTTTTTTTTTTTTCAAATAAATGACGGTTGTTAACAACGACGTAAAGAGTTGTGGGCTATCTGCAGCTGTGAAGGATACACCTCATGCATCCTCCGAATTCCTGTGAAAGAAGGGCACATTTGGAGTGTCCTACTTACTTTTCTGAAATGATACAGCCTCAATGACGTAAGCAACCTTCGAATGCAACCTCCAGAGGACACAGCCTTAGAAATGAGACACAGCTAAATGCAAATTGAACTGCTAGTTGCTAGGTTACCACACATTCCATCTATCCCATAATTATACAAAATGCAATAGAATGCTTTATAGGCCATTATAGTTTTTAAAAAACCTTTTACTTGTCTTGAAACTACAGATGTTGTCTGACATATTAAACATCACCACACCGAAAAAGAAAACTCATCTGCTCACTAGTCTGCTTTCACTGCCTTTTTTGACCCTATCATACACCCGGCGTAATGCGGTGCCAGGTGCGATGCAAGTGTTTGTTGCTAGTTTCAGCCCAGCGCAGATATCATTTTCACGTCCTGTGCCACGCTGTTTAAATAGCAAATGTTTTTTGCGCCCATGGGTGTGCTTGTCTGGAAACGAGGTATGTTCAGGCGCGTTGTTGGCACGTTACTATTTTGAGGCAACTGAAATAGATTGCGCCATTGACCAACTGAAACCTGGTCTAAAATCAATGGCGCAATATTTGTTTTGTTATTTAAAGAGCGCGTTAGTAGCAGAGACCTCCACAATAACTACATATTTTGACCACCCAGTAGAAAATATAAACATCAATAAATAATCATACTTACAGGTTGTGATTCTGAGGAGCAAGTTAGACCAAATAAAGTGGGTACTGTCCCATCTTTAATGGAGATTTGTAAATCCCATTTAGACCTCATGGAGATTTGAGAAGCAATCGTCAAAAGGTTATACTGCTATTGTATCACTATGGTAATTTTAACCACTGACTCTTCACATCCTCAATTTTTAGAAGTATTTACAAAGAGAATTTGCTTTAGCAGAGCCAAAAGCAGCATCTTCTTGACATGTGCACACAACACGAACCAGCTATGGTGTTTGAGGGTGGGTCAGACGTTATTTGAATTTCTGACAACTCGTTTAGGCTGTTGAGAGTCTTTTTTTTTTTTTTTTTGAGAGAGAGAGAGAGAGACAATAACTTTATTTATTGTGCACTTTTGGCTTCACAACTTTGCAGTTTGTTTACATTCACGGACAACAACATTACACAGTGCTTGAAAGGTAATGTTCGAAAAGCATAATAGGGGAACTTTAAGTTGTTTGTTGTTTACATTATGTCAGTGATTATATCTGGGCGCAGTGTATTTATATAGCTTAGGCACAAATACAGAAGGAAAGAGAAATAGAGACAGAGAAAAGCAAAGCATTAATATGCCCTGATCTCTGCAGTGCTGTAACCTCCTCCTGTGCTCTCTCCCGCATGCTAATCATCAAAATGCTCTCAGGTAGCTCTGTCTCTCAAGGGTTACTGGGAAAAGTCACTGTCAGGGTCAGCAAATAAGTACCTCTGTTTTCTCATATTTCAGATATTTTTTTTCACATATCTGCATAAATGGAGAACAGCGAGCTGTGTGCTGGGTGTGATCCATGAGATATTCCGCTAACTTGCAGAAAATAACAATCGGCATTGTTTCCACCCTACGACTGTGTGCTCGGTGCAGTGCCACAAATGTGCGAGCAGATGTTGCTGAACATTAGCCTGAAGCATTACCATTCAGCCATATGATATCTGACTTCAGCAGCGCATTATTCACTAATGTAATGCTGAGGATGTTTACATTGGTTATGACTTAAATTGCAACTGCATTAGCCTCTTTTTTGCCATCATGTATTGTTTCATAGAGCATGTTGACGTATATGTCCTCTTCCCACTCACTTCAGTCTCTGCATCTGTAAATAAAGACGTGGGTGTCTATATCTGTTTAAATGAGCATTATAAGCCATGCAAATTAGTCTTATCTGACACTCTATACATTTATTATATATAGCTATTTTAATGATTTGGTTACATTTGGAAAATGGCACAATACCCCTGCGGCGATGCTTAATATGACACCATTGATGCAGATGCACATATAAGAATGATGATGTTCATGATGATGTTGGTAATTATAATGATGAGTTGGAGGATGATAAAATCATTTTTGCTCAGTTTACTCATATTCCAATAAAAACAAGTTCTTCACTACAACTTTATATTGCAAATAATAAGGATGATATCGACTTGAATACATTTATGAGTCACCGAGGGAACCAACAGTCAATTCTTGTGTAGATTCCTAATGTCCTCTTCTGGAGTCCCGGTCAGTCTTATGCGTCTTGGCAGGATATCTGTTTATGTGTGGGTGTTTTATTATGCGAGACCAGAGGCAGGGAATGGCACACAGGGGCATTCAATCAACACTGAGAGACAGCAAGCAAGGTTAATTAATTTGTTAAGCATCTGGTGCTCTATCAAGAGGCTCTGATGAAATATCTGGATTTTTATGTATGCCAATACCGTGACACTTAATCTAGTTTTCCCATACCACCGACCTTCTATGAATTAATGCAAGCCATTCCTTATTTCTTATGAAATGCAATCTGTTTGTGTGATACTCGAGGAAACTTGGAAAACGTGGTCTGTTTTTTTTTTTTAGGTTTTTGAAAACTAGATATACCAATACACAGGACTGAGATGTCCTGTGTTTTTTTTGTTTTTTGTTTTACACACAGAGTAAAAGAAGTTGCATTTTCTTAGATGCAATGCTTCCGTTGTTTAAAGTATACATTTTCTCTCAGATGTTCCTGAATGAAAATAGACAGAAATGAAACAATTGTTGACATAAGAGTATAGAGATATTAAATTAATGTGAATCACTTGACTTAGGTTATTTGTCCCCTGAGTATTTTGTTGAGAAATAGTTTTGGTTCATTTTAAAATATCTGCTTTTTGATTGAATACTGAATCTGTGTTACTTGAATAACAAAATTAACGTAAAGTATATTAAAAATATATTTTATCTAGTTGCCAAGGAAACATTTCTCATCATCATTTAGTTTATTTATTAAAAAATAATAAAAGCCATATCGACATAAACAATGACACAACAAAATTAGTGAAACTAAAATGAAAATAAAAAAATATAAAAATAAAAACTAATTCAAAATATTAATAAAAACAATCATTAATAGTATCTCAATGATACTGAAATAACATTGTTCTGAGCCTAGTTTGTGATGTAGTTCTCTTCTAATTTTATATACCAGGGACATTGTCTTTCCTATTTGATATAGACTTGTAATGTTGCAGTCAGTCAAACGGTTTGATTTTATGTGCACACTTAAGTCTGTGAGATTGTTCTGATATTCTTTACCCACATGATTTGCATAGATTGAGAATTTGTTTTACTTCTCTAGGTATTTGTAGCATCCCATTATCTTGCTTTGTTTACCAGTGTTGACCCCGCTCAACTCAGTTCTGTACAACATGTAAACACACTAAAACCCTCAGTACTCACTTGAGAGCTTCATATTCAGCTGCTATTTGCATGTAACACACACACACACACACACACACACACACACACACACACACACACACACACACACACACACGGTCGCTCAGGCTATCAAGGTCAAAAGCTAATGTCTTGTCCCGTACCACTTGGCACAACTGCCTCCCCACTGATCCGAGGGCTTGCGCCTTTTCTCTCTGTTTGAATCCATGTCTTAGTGATCGACCATTTCATGTCTTTCTCTCTCTCTCCCTGCTTGATAGTGCTGGGCATATAGACAAGTGCTCCCCACACTAATTAGCCATAAACCAACCACTTTTTTTCTGTCAACACCAACACAAGATTTTTGTTTGTTTGTCTGAAAAAGCAACCGGCAAGAAAGTCTGTAATTGGCTACAAGCTATATGAATTGATCTGCCTCAAACCTCATCAATAACGGTATTAATTATTAGAGTTAATTGTCAGAGCAGTAACTCTAGTTGGAGTGGGTTTGTAAGCAGCATAAGTAGGAGGAGAGAGATTCAGATTAAACAAAACCTCCCGCCACTTCAAATATTCATTTTCTCCTTGAGAAGAAAAATAGAAAATAATAATAATTAAGGGAAAGGGGAATTCAAAACAACTCCCAGCAGTGGCAAGATGAAATGACAAACATGCAATATTGATACAAAGCTAGAATGGCTAAAAATAGGCCACAGAAGTACTTTGATTGGAGCAGCTTAAATTCGTTGAGTGTTAGAGTAGAGAAGGGTGAATGAAATCAAACAACTCACTCTATGTCTCCATGGTTTCCCCTGTTACCTCAATGCTGGTATGGTTAACAGCTATTGTTAGTGAATGTTTTGCTACCCTCAATTCAACCACCTGTTTTGAGAAAGGGGATCGTGAATAGCTACAATTTCTTTTCTTCTTCTTCTTTTTTTTTTTTCTTTTTTTCCCCCCGCCCATACAGGGAACAATGCCATCATTTCATTGTTGTTTTGATGCTAGAAATCTGCCACTGAGTCAAATAGAGATTTGTTTCTTTGTTTGCTTTTTGTGTTTTTTTGTTTTTTTAATACTCTCCAGAGGATTCATTAAAAAGCCAACCACACATTGGAGTGTACATATTTAGGGGTTTGATTTAAAAAAATGCAAGGAAATGAAAAAAAGGGGGGTAGTCCAAGGAGTGTCAGACCAGAAGTTTTAAATAATGCATCAGCATCTTCTTTGACAGAAAATAAGCATAAACAGAATAATAATAATAATAATAAACAGCATGACTAGATTAATCAGAAAAGGGCAAAGCGTGTCACAATGCTTATCATTTACAACAGTAGGAATACATTTTATTGGTTTAGCTTGGCTTAGCTTCATATACGCATCAAATACAGTGCTGAAAATAGAACAGTTTCATATCAAGTATTAAAGGATTCAAAGGGGGGTGGGACTTTGGAATCCATAATAAAACTGTTTAATTTGATTGTAAAAATATTTACTCAGCCTTACATTTTTCCTTTAAGGCATATCCCAGTCATTTATGACAAATTAATATAACTTCACACATGCAGCTGGCCAGAACAAACTATATTCCACCTTTTCAGGAGAGGGTACAAAAAAAAACAAAAAAAGAAAACACTTAAATAGTCAAATGTAAATGCATACACGTACACTCTTACACACACATTCACACACAAACATACATTTAGTACCTCACTCACAGCATCTTCACAGTGGCATGTCCCCTATGCTTAATAAACAAATCTATTATTATAACAGCCAAGTGAGTGAGGTGACAACACAGTGAATGCAAAGTGAGATCTCCCTTATTTGTAACCAGCCTGCTTTTGATGTTTAGTCCAGATACTTTACTATGTGGCAGTAATCCTGAGCTGAGCTTAGAGAATGCATATCGACAAGCAACAGGCATATACACGAACACACACAAAGCCTGGGCAAGAAAAATTCAATGGCTTGTTTGCTGCGGTATCTCGTCTTCCTCTGCTGCTGGTGTGAACACTAGGGAGCAGCCTGTACCTTCTCTCAGGAGCCCTGTGCTTTCACCAGCTCAGTAGCCACTGATGCGGGATGCACACAATCTAACAATCCCTGACTGATTGTTAGATTGATCACTCACACAATAACAACGGGTGACCACAGGGCGTCTTTTAAAGTAATGTCACATTTAAACAGAAATCCACAATGAAATATACATCTTGAATCAGCTAAACTTTTTTTGGGAAAAACAAAATAAACAAACAAACCAAAAAAAAAACAAAAAACATGGATTGTTAATCACCCATTTCAAGTACATTTAAATTTATATGTTTAAGGCCTCCTCTCACTCTGATTTTTTACCCCTTGGTTGAGGCGCTTTGTACATCTTGTCTCTGTAGTCTGTGGAAGCAGTGAAGGAATTAAGGTCTTAGACACTCCTTGTCTTGTTTATTTGCACAGCACACAAATGTTTGACTTTATCATGTGAGATTTGATCAAACCACGTCAGCCTGTTTTGTTTTTGCTAGTTTGCTTAATCTATTCAGGATAGGTACAAGGGGGGCAACTGCAACAGCCATAGCAATCAAGCTTTGCACAGTGATTATATCTCGGGGAGAGACGAGGAGATCTGAATCTTAGACTGAGGCTTAACATTTCAAATGAAGTGAAGCGCTCCCAACAGCCCTGCTTATTTACATCCTGCAATACTGCAGAGCTCTCTGAACATTTTTTTTTTTTTTTTTCCCCAGGATCACAGACAAAAAAGTAACCCTCCAACTCACCTGCAATAATGAGTACTGTGAATTGCAATTCATTTATTTAAACATTTGTATTTTACTCTTTTTTTTTCTCCATAGATTACAAAAGAAATAGGATAACATCTTGCATTTTTATCCCTACTCTTGCATCTCTGCTGTTAACATATTTTACATAGAATCTTTTAATTATTTAAGGGTTTCTTTGTTTTGTTGTTTTCCTCTCGAATTTTGGATGTTCATATGTTTGTTCCCATGGTAAAAATGTTGTTGTGGATGTCCTCGGTAGCTTTAGAGAGTCCTATAATATCCTGAAGTAGAAAGACACATTAAAGCTCAAATATCCACTCTTCACAAGAGAAGCCAGGACAGGTCAGCATAATTATTCCACATCTTTTGCATCAAGTACAGAGGTTTCACAGTCAGATTATCCCACAAAGCTTTGAGGCTGTTGAAATCAGCACTAAATCCCTGTTTTCAGTCTATTTGCCCTCCAGAAATGTAGCTTTCTCCTGAGAGCAGCGAAATGAGGTGCCAAGTTAAAGTATGTTCCATATCCAACCATACATTGAAACCATTGACTTTTAAAAACAACATGGGTGGAATATCACACCTCACACTCTCGAGATGTCTGCTGCTGGCATGTGCAAGAGCCGTACTCGTTGATGATGACAAGTGCCCCCTCAATATGGTTGGGTTTGTAGTCAACGTAGTACTCAGATGCAGACGTAGTAGCCATCTGTTGCATGGTCTGCTTCTGCTTCTGCTTGCGACGCTGGCTGGTGAAGCACTGCCTCAATTGCCTGATGCCCGCTGGGAAACATTTCCAGGACACATAGAGCATGAGGACCATGATCAGGAAAGAGAAAATGAGGGCCATGGTGCCTGTCACAACTTTGTGAATCTGCATGGTGCTCTCCAGGTCATCAGTGGATGCAGTCACTGTTAAGGAGTTGGTCACCACTTCCCCACCCTCCATGTCCTGCAGGTCGTATGTATTTCTCGTTGGGCCATCATATATGAAGCCTCTGGCCCGGTTTCTGGTGACAGTGAATGACTGTGTGGTTGCTTCCACAT
This sequence comes from Chanodichthys erythropterus, assembly GCF_024489055.1. Classification (NCBI taxonomy): domain Eukaryota; kingdom Metazoa; phylum Chordata; class Actinopteri; order Cypriniformes; family Xenocyprididae; genus Chanodichthys; species Chanodichthys erythropterus. The sequence goes on along the minus strand of NC_090232.1, from coordinate 36,027,532 downwards.
TGTCCTCGCACAACTGGAAAGCGTAGACGGCGTCCAGAATGTCCTCACCCTGTGCAATGTCCGGGCTGGCGCACAACAGGCCACTGTCACGTTGTCCCTGGAAGTTGCTAAGCCAGGAAGCCAAGGCACAGACATTCCTGCTGCATTCCCAGTCATTCCCCGTCAGAGAGATGCTGCTCAAGGATGTCCATGAGTCCAAAATCCGCTGATCTATGTAAGTCAGTTTATTAGAGTCCAGCATAAGAGTGTTAAGGTTGGGCACACTCTCAAAAACATGTGGCTCAATGTACTCAATCTCATTGTTGGAGAAGTCAATCTTCTCCAAGTGGTCCCAGGTCCATTCAAGGGTGCTGACCACAATGTTGGCCTTATTGTTTCGCATGTAGAGGGTCCGCAGGGATATGAGGCGGGGGAAATGGGCCAGATTGACTTTCACCAACTCGTTGTGCTCCAGATGCAACTCAGTGAGCTTGAAGAGTCCGGCAAATGAATTACGTGCCAGGCTCTGCAGCTGGTTGTAACCCAGATCCAGGAATTGCATGCTCCTGCAATCCTGGAAAATCCGCACAGGGATGAATTTAAGGGCATTGTAGCGCAAATGTAAATTGGTAAGCTTCCTAAGGCCATGGAAAAGGTCTGGCTCCAAGGACTGAAGTCTGTTATAGGATAAATCCAATATTCGCAGGTTGGGCAGAGGTCTAAAGGTCCCGTTGGGCAGGCTCTCTATCCGATTGGTGCTCAGATCCAACTCTTTAACCCTTCGCAGCCTTTCAAAGGCGCTCTCCTCCACAATCTCAATATTGTTATGATCCAAGTAGAGCCAGGTAAGCTGCGACAGGCCCACAAAGTTCCCCTCCCGCAGCTCAGAGATATTATTTTCGCGCAGGGACAAACCAATGGCGCTGCTCAGGTTTTGAGGGATGTCGGTCAGGTTGAGCCCCTCACAATACAACAGCTTGTTGTCGCATCGGCACGGCCTCGGACAGCTCCCTCCCACCAAAGGAACTATTTTCAGAACAATGCTCAGGGAGCACAGAATCAGCCCAGGGGGCTTCCTTAGCGGCCACTTTAGGTACAGACCAATTAGGAGGAAATCCATTAGCATGAATATCCTGCAGTGTCGTAGAGAAAAAGTCCATTGAATCTTTCAGATCTTGGTCATATTGGATTTTGTGATTTGTAACTCCCCAAGTCTTTTAGTTGATTTATAGAGAATATGGATGGTGATTTGTTACTTAAAAATTCATGAAATCCTGCCACATTGAAAGGAGAAGAGCGACGGCAAATAAACGACAAGTCACTTTGCTCATGTTAGATCAGAGAAAGGAAAAGAGAGACAGGGAGGTAAAAAAAAAAGCACTCCTTGAGAATCAATCTCACATGAAAGGATGCCTACTCACCCCTTTCCAGAGGCTGACAACCTCTATTCAGTTGATCCCTTTGTGCCGACACTAATTATGTGCGAAACTAAAAAAGACCCCAGTGTGGTACAAATTCAGCCCCCCCTCCTTTTCATCGGACACCAGATCCTGGCAGACTTACAATGTCTTAGTTCTCCTCGTGTGAAAGAGCCAAAAAGAGAACGAATCCAAGTGGCATTCAGCAGACTGGGAGGAAGTGCAAGTTTCCCGGACTGCATGCATGAGCGCTGTCCTCTCTCCGCCGTTGCTCTGCATTGACTGCTGCGCCGATCTGTGGGAGAGATGAGCGGGGGAAAAATGCGCACGAAGGAGGGAATAATCCACTCCAAACTCTCACTCTCCCTCTCTTTCCTCCCTTCTCATCAAAGACTCCCGATTTGTCGTCGCAAATCACCATCCATAACCTAAAGTGATCACTGACCTGCACAATGTACATTGAGTGAAGCTCGTTGGCATTCTGTCAGTGGTCGTTTCTTCACAATTATACACATTCAAAAGCTGTGTGATCTGCATCATATAGTTGTCTTTTTCCTTTCCTTTTTTTTTAATTGTTTGTATAGTGATATCCAAAGATCAATGATGATACTGTTTCTAGTAAGACTCAAATCTTCAGCAAGGTCTTCTTTGTATGAAGCTCATTTCCAGTGGGCTGCGGAGGCTGTAGATGCTGAGGCTGAAGGCAGGCACGGTGTACGGGGAGGAGAGAGATGCTCGATCCCTTGCAGCAGACTAGTGCACTGGCAGTGCATGCAGAAACACCTTCTGTTCACTGAGTGTCGTAAGCCACTCACAATTCAGACCAGGCGCTCTCTCTCTATCTCTCTCTCCCTCCCTCCCTCCCTCCCTCCCTCCCTCCACCTCCTCCTCCTGGTGCTCTTCTGCTCACCCTTTTTTTTCTTCAATGTGCGCTCTTTCTTTTTCTTTCTTTCATTCTCTCTTTCTCTCTCCCTCTCTTTTCTCTGTGCCTGAGACAATTTGATATTTAAGAGAGGCTGGGCTTAAACTATGGTTTAAATGAAGCACACAACTGAAACATTACAAGCCAACCCCCACCCCCCCAACTCTCCCTCCTTAAATGAATTGGAACACGCCATCTATCTGCCAACGTCTACTGTTATTAGTATGTGGTTTGCTTATTATTGCAGATTAATATCCTTCTAATGACTTAAACAGTGTGTCAGTTCCCTGTGGTTTTGATCTGTTAAAAGTCTTGTGTAAACAAGAGGATTTTGTGTTTGTTTGTTTGTTTATTTATTTATTTATTTATCTAGCTGTTATCCGGCACAGCGCATGGTTACCGGTGGCCAGCACTCTGCTTACTCAATAGAAAATGTAATAAATTTGTATCTGTTCTTTCTTTCTTTGTATCTGCTATTTGTATCTTTCTTTCTCTTTCTTTCTTTCTTTCTTTCTTTCTTGTTTTTTAAAACAATTTGTTTTTATTAGGTTTTTATATATATATATATATATATATATATATATATATATATATATATATATATGGCATTGACAGGCATTCAGCTTTCTTAAATCTAGATTTATATTGATTCTTTTTGGAGACTTGATAAATAACAGCATGTCACTGTGAGTTTCAATGGCTAGGTACTCTCACTAACCAATGGGCTATCCTAGACCAATACTGATACGGTCTCTGAGCGAGATGAATGTGTTTTTTTTTTTGTTTGTTTTTTTGCCAGTCTCCAATCGGACCATTACAGTGAGTTCAAAATGGCATTGTAGTGTAAGCATTGCCTTTTCAGGCTGTTAGGTTGTTGAAAAATGAGCTTGTGCGCAGCGAGCATGGTAATGGCATCACACGCCATACAATATGTCATTGCAGTTAGCTGGTAGTACACGTAAGCTCAGATATAGTCCAGGGCAAGGCGACTCCTCTCTCCTCCCCCTCACGCCCCCGTCGCACCCTCACACGCCCTCATTGGCCTAATTCTGAACCCGAACCGCTACATTTACATTTCATAATGCCGCCTGCCCAGGCTTGTTTATCACAGCCATTTCAAGTCCCGCCATCCAGTTGGAATACAGATATCATCTGTTGCCACTTAGCCAGGCTTACATAAATATTCTGCTCAGGAGCCTTGTTGCAGTGCACCGCGGAATGCAGTCCCCAGGCTTGTCATTTCATTCCGATTAATTTTCAAGGACAATGAGCTGTGACGATCCTGTACATGAAGCTAGCATGCGTCTGTTTGCCTGCTTTTTGATGGCTGCCATAATTTTAAGATGAGCCTTTTCCTTTGCTTAGCACACTGTGAAATATGAATTAATCTCATGTTGAAAATATGCCACACATAGTCTGCTTAGTCTGCTAATTGGCGCAGGAGTCTGCAAACAAGGGCAAGTGAACAGCATCTGCTCGGATTACCTTAACTCATGACTAAAACTCCTACGCCTTGAAGGAAAAAGCACACTAAGATTTTATCTTTTTTTTCTTTTTTCTCAGCATTGACTTGAGAGAAACACAGGGGTATTGGACCAGCCTCAGCCTGAATTTGGGGTAAAATCAACAGATCTTAGATTAGCTGACAGGACAGCAACTATTCTGAGCACATCCAACTTGTACCCCATCTTAAAAAATAAATCTAAGAAAAATTTAAATTTGCTTTCTATTCTCCAGGTGATTATATAAAATAGCTTTTCTTTCCTGTTTCATTGCATTCTGCCTCAAATCTATTACTTCTTTTGTCACCTAAATGCTCAGCAAAGATCTGACAGAGAAATGGATGTGTTGAGCTCTACAGGCGGAAGGAAAAAGCCTGCGACCATGGCCATCCTAAAGCCTGATCTGTCTCTCCTCCACCTTGGCCATCGCTCTTTAGCTGTAATAAATGGGTGCACCATCAGCTAATGACTTGGTGCCCAGTAATGACTTGACACAGCGATGAGGAAATGTGAGAATCCAAATCGTTCTTTATAGTGACTCTGAAGCACTTTGGCTAGAAAGAGCATAGGCCCCAGATGTGGTTCCAACATTTCTCTCACTTTTAAAGGAATGGTTCATCCAAAATTAAATAAATGAAAAATTATGCCATCATCTTCTCACCCATATTTTGTAAAAGAAAGATTGGTCCACATGACTTATGTGCTATATTTAAAGTTTTCTGGAGGCATTTGATGGCTTTTGTAATGAAAAGACCAAATCATCGATCCTGATTTGAACTCAGAATATTCAATGTTTTAACTTTATTTTACATTTCAAAAATTAAGTTTTTTATTTGGTTTATTGAGTTGACTCTATTCATCGTCATTGACTGTATTCACCCGGTTCGGGATGAATAAATGTTCCGTTACACTCCTACACTGCAAAAAAATGCTGTTCTTACTTAGAGTTTTTGTCTTGTTTCTAGTCAAAATATATTAAAGTTCAAGAAGCATTTTGTTGACAAAAAATAATTTTCTTGTTTTCAGGAAAAATAAGTAAAAATTAAGTGTGTTTATCCTTAAAACAAGCAAAATAATCTGCCAATGGGGTAAGCAAAATAATCTTAATCCAAACTGAAAACAAGATTATATAGCTTATTTTTGGTTTGAAATAAGATTATTTTGCTTACCCCATTGGCAGATTATTTTGCTTGTTTAAAAGGATAAACACACTTAATTTTTACTTATTTTCCCTGAAAACAAGAAAATTATTTTTACTTGTCAAGAAAATGCTTCTTGATTTAAGAACTTTAAGATATTTTGACTAGAAACAAGACAAAAACTCTAAGTAAGAACAGCATTTTTTGCAGTGTAGACAATAAGTCTTATGGGGTTAGAATAACATAAAAGTCATATTTTCATTTTTGGATGAACTATTCCTTCAGTGAGATTCAAAAACAAATTTAAAACAAATCTAATTATAGAAATAAATGCATTTAAGAGCAAGGTGTAATTAAAATATTACTGTGAGATTGTATTGGTTATAGAATATAAATGTTGTTTAAATGATCTCTTAAACAAGTGAGAAATGATCCTTTAATCGTTCAGGGCACAGTTGTGTCTATATTGTACAACCCCCACAATTTATAGCACTAAAGAAATCAGTTGTCTGATAAATATGACTCATTTTCATTTCCATACTTAATAGAGATGACACAGATGAGGTGGACCTGAAATTACTTTGATTGTCAATTAGATGTGGATTGTGTTTATGCGTTATACACCTAATCAATACCCTGTTGTGTTCCATCTTAATGTTTTCTGCATCGTTAAGTGTTTAACCCCACATTCCTGTGGAACTAAGCCAGTGAATCGCCAATGCTTAAGCCCACCGTAGTTCTCCTGCCTTTATAATGGATACCTGCTCTGCCCTGTCCTGATGAGACTTAAAATGGCCGCACTTGCCAGGCAGAGCACAGCATTAAGGGCCGTGTTCAATCAATGGCTCTGTTCGGGATTAGCAGTCCTGTCAGTGAGGTCTACCTTCCCACATCAGTCGTGCTGCAAAGATTTGCATGCAGACCAGCACACAGTCAGTACTATTCCTGACCAGGGGAAGCATTGCTTTTTTTTTTTTTTTTTACATCTTGGATAATAGACTGCTGGTGCCAAAAAAAAAAATCACCCATTTCCCCGAGGACCTGACTCCACAGGCCTACTCTCAGATGAGAATGAAAGAGTCACTTCTCTCAGTGGGCCATTTGGACACTGTGAGCCATCAAAGGAATGTGGAGGTTTTCTTGGAAACAATGAGTACTCCTGGGTGACCCTCTTCACTGCTCATTGGGCCATTGTAGTGTTTTAGGTTTGTAGGCCCTCATTAATGCAAGTAGGATATTTTTTGAGTTGTCGGAACAAAACAATATGGGAAATAATCACACCTCTCTCTTTCTGCCTGTGTTTTTCACCTCCTTTGTTCTCAGCTCAAGCAGTTTTCACTAAACCCTTATGGAATATGGACTCATAGAAAAACTTTTGCCAATAACAAAATTCTGGAAGTTCCTCGCCACTTGCATGTTGCATTTTTTCATTATAATTACAAAGAGTTTTGAACATGTATCATGTAAATAAAAGATATATATTTAATATTTTTGCTTATAAGTCTGGTGCTCTCAGCTCTGTTTGATACACTGTAACATATTTAATTCCGTTCCAGAAAATTTCAAAGATTTATTTTATTTATTTTTTTCCTCTCAACGGGGGGGATTCTGTGATTTCAGTCTCCCTCACCTGAGAATGAGCTCAGATGAATATTTAAGTGAGTGGTGCTGAATTGGAATCTTGTTCAACTGACATTATACGTTCAATTAAATGCAGCCTTAAAGGATTAGTTCACTTTAAAATGAAAATCACCCAAATATTTACTCACCCTCAAGCCATCCTAGGTGTATATGACTTTCTTCATTCTGATGAACACAATCGGAGTTATGTTAAAAAATATCCTGAGGCATTCAAGCTTTATAATGGCAGTGAATGTGGTCAATGAGTTTTTGAGGCAAAAGTTGTAGCCAATAGTTAGTTAATGGTGAGAATTGGACCCTAATCTAAAGTGTGACTGAAAGTTCAAAAGAACAGCATTTATTTGACATATTTTGAACGGTAGTATATATGCACACACTTAAACAGAGGAAACATGAAGATTCTGTGTGGGCTATAAAATCTACTTCGGCCCTGTTTCCAACTGGTATTAAGATGTGTTTTGGTCGATCGCATCACAAGTGGACGATGGAGACACATACCCATTTACCGTCTCTTTTGTTCACTTTCAACCACTTCTGTCCTGATTTCTTTGAGGGGAGGGCAGGTCTATGGGCGGGTAAATGTATGTTTTGTTGTTGTTGTTGTTGTTGTTGCTGTTGTTGTTGTTGTTGTTGTTGTTGTTGTTTGTTTGTTTTTTAAAGATCTTTCGATCTAATGGACAAAATAAGCTTGTGCAATTTACATATGAATGTGATTGGAGACGACAGAAAAACATATGGAGAGCAGCAGCTTTCGTTTGACAGCCGCAAGACCTAAGCGAACACAGTGAGCGTGTGTTAGAAATCAGGAATGGTGAGAGAACATATTTCATCTTCTAACCAATATTGGGTGTTCAGCCAACAAATTTTAAATCCCGTCTGGCTAGCGCACTTCCCATAATGTTTAGGCATTAAGTCAGTAGGCAGAGAGACGGCAATCTTTGGCCAAATGAGCATTTACACTACAAAAGCGATCCGGTCAAATGCGTTTCGACTGCTTCTTAAAGTGGCCAAAAGTGGACAAGCTCAAAATGTTTCACACCCTGTTAATGAATTTTGCATCATCCATTCGTGATCTGATCGACCAAAATGCATCTTAATACAGGTGTAAACAGGGCCTTTGATAATATAAATGTAATCACTAGGAATTTTTTTCACTATTTTAGCTTTAAAAATCAAGTAGTCTAAAGACTGACAGTAAAAGTCTTAAAGTAATAAAAAAAAACAAGTATCATGATTGTGAAGTTCCAGAAGCCTTTGCTGCTCAGCCCCATTCCCTAGCCGGTTCCTGCCCTGTGGCTAAAGGCTTATTGATTTGGCTCTCTAAGCAACTCCATCTCCACTGAGAGGTTCTTTAGGTGTACCGCAGCTGAGGCCTCCTGACTAAGATACTTTGGTGTGATAAAATTGTGTAGTGCTTGTTCAACTGAGCCACACTTCATGTGTTTGTACATTTACAAGAGAACAGACCGTTTTCTGCTCCCTACAATCATGGGAAATACTAATCTGAGGGCATGGAGATTTATTGCATGTGTGTGGATTAGATTTGCTTAGTTGTAGCTGTTAATTGATTCATTGAATCAATGATATGGTATGCAGAATGATGCGATTGATCTACTGTAAATTAATTGATTATATCTGTATTTCCTGAGAAAATCCAGCAAATGAAAATAATTTATTGTTTATTGAATTGACATTACAAAAAGTGACTCACAGTGCCTAAATTGCCCACTCAGGGGGCGTTGACACAATGCCGTTTTTGACTAAAAATTCATGCGTGTTGGCCGTTCATTTACATGACAATGGCATTTTGGAGGCCTAAACTAGTATCAAAGTGCATGTTTTTGAAAATGGCACCGTTATCATCTCTGTGTAAACTACATATGTGTGAATTTGTGAAAACGGTGACGGTCATGTGTATGCTTATTACATGTTCAGTCTATATGCGCGTAGTGGTTCTTTACAAAATGGCATAGCCAACTACTAGCCTGGCACCACATTTTTTAGTCGTTTTCACGGATCCTTGTAAACAGAGATTGCTTTGACAATGGTTATTTATTTATTTCAATTAAAGGAAAGATGCTAATCATGATGGAGCCTTGTTGTAGTCAAATGTTCATGTTTAGATTCATGTTTGGATCAATTCATGGTACATGATGAACTGAAAAAAAGAAGACTATTTACCCATCCATAATTGTGTAGCTCCTGACTTTTGGAACAGATTGAGAGATGTGTGATTTAGTTCATATGTTGTTTTGTTATAACATGTTTTCCTGGATTAAAGCATTCTTTGTTTTGGCATAAGATCTTCCCAACAGCCTGGGCATGTTTTTGGCTTTAATATATTGAGCAATTTGAATTAATCCCACATCAATCCTTCTCAAGTATCCTCAATGTACTGTACAAAAAAGATGAGCGTGAAGAGCCACTGAGACAGTTTGAAACCAATACATATCCTTATAGCATTTTGAATAGCACCTTTGTGATCAAACTCCCATCAGTGACAATAAATTTTGTACAGTCACTCCATTAAACATGTAAAAAGAACCACATCCCAAACGGATAATGCTGTGATATGTAGTCTCACAAGTTCCCCATAAGCTCAATATTCAGACCAGCTATTTTGTCTGTCATTAACATCACAAGGGAATTTGTCATTACCAGTCAGTCGCTGTCATAATGGTTGCCCATAAATCCTACTCATGATTCACTCGTTGAATCATTCAATGAATCATTTTTTTTTTATGTGTGATGTCCTAGTCTCTGTCTACCATTGTCAATATTGTTTTTCCCCCTCTGTTTTTAAATGACACTGTCACTGGGGCTCATCACACAAGTTCATGTTAGTGGGCAGGTTTCATGTCGCCTGACAATTAACAGCATTTCCTATTAAAGAGCCTCTATGGTAATGTGTTATTGAGCCCAGCGGTGGCTAAAGAGGGGTCTCTGGATGTATAATGTGGTTAATGTCTAATTGGCCCTCTGCTGAGATAATGTGGAGGGATGACAATGAAGGGTCAGGCCTGACTGAGGCTTTCGCTGCCTGGGGAGAGGGAGGGCAGGAGGGAGAGAAGGGACCACAAAGCTTAGCATGAGCTGGATCTTTCACCAGACAGCTGATCCCATTTTGTATTAGTGGAAGGGAGGAGACTGGAGAGGGAGGTGAGCATTGGTTAATGATCAGGGATGCCAACCGTAAGGTTGCTGGTCTGATGCCCACTTGGAGTGAGTCATGGGGTCATCACCATTGTTCTCTTGACCAATGCACTTAACCTCATTTTGCTCCAGGGGGATTTTTGTGTCATTCTATGGAGACAATGCAATATGTGAAAATGTGAAAATTCCACTGGCCCTGGTTCTGTGGTCATAAAAAAAAAAAAAAAAGCTCTATTTGGAGAGAAGAGACAGGAAAGATTTAGAAGGACTATGGATAAACTAGAAATTATGCCGTTTTTGAGTGTAAAAACTGTGAAAAGAATAAAGTGTCTTATTTTAAATTCATGTTGTCTACTACTACTTATTTATATATTAATTTAATCATAGAAATATTTTATAAAATATTATAAAAATGTTTATATTGTACTAATGTCAAAATATTAAAGCTGTTACGGGTGCTGGTATATCACACACACGACGAGAAAGAGTAACGTATAATAAGTCTTTACTAGATAATCCACAAGGAGAAACACAGAATCCAGAGTAGAGCATACACCAAACACATCCAAGTACAAACAACTGAACACAGACGGGAACTTAAATACACTGACACAAACAAGCTAAACAGGTTAACAAGGGGGCGTGGTCCAATGTGGTCCAATGAGTGTTTTTTTTTATTGTATCCATATAAACTGCTGTTTTTATAAACTTGTTACTGTCAGATTTTACAATCTATATGAAAAAAACTAAAAAGATTCTAGTAAAATATTGTTTGATTTATTTGTTTTTATTTAATACACAATAATAATGTATTATTTATTATAAATTAAAGTAATACATCAATAAATAATTGTTATTGCACTAATGGCAAAAAGACATCTAGAATATTATAAACTTATTATTGTTAAAATGTTAAATGTATTTGAAAAAAAAAACAGTACTAGTAAAATATTGCTTTGTATGTATTTATTTATTTATTTATGTATTTATTTTCACCCCTTTGCGGCTCCCTGGGAGTCCACGGACCCCATTTTGAAATCCCCTGGGATAGACAGATAGATGGATAGATAGACAGCCAGAATACATGGTTTGATAGGATAAGGTTAAATGAGAGGTAAGTTGGAGCAAAGTAGAATGGCGGTAAGTGATGGCAGATCTGCTGTAGTAAAAATATGTTGTTGTCTTACTGAGCAGTGGGGGAGAGCTGTTTCTTTAGTAACCTCTAATAAGTGTTGTGTGTTCAGAAAAACCCTCATGAAACTAAAGCTGGCAGTGAAAACATAGCTGTCCTTTGACACCTGTCAGCCCAGCCCTATGAAAGGCCTGTAACCAACTATAGCAGAGAACCAACACATACATGTCACTGGTCACCGGAGCATAACTGGACTCCATCAACACAGACATCACCTCAAGTGGTGTAAAGCACTCACTTTTGTGTGTATGAGTTTGTTAGAGATTTTAGCCAGATCCCATGGGAATGTGCAGTGCTGTATGTGCTCAAATAAGCACCTTCCAGTTTCCCAAATGGGAAAATCAATAAAACTTCATCTTTACAGCCTTCGATGTTTGCCTGGTGGGAGAATGTGTCACGTAGAGCTGTGTGGGAGTTCCCATTGGGATTGCATGTATATGTCTATGCGTGTTTGTGTCTGTCAGAATCCTTATATTTCTTAAGTGGATAAACCCAACTCTCTAGCTCTCTAGCAGAGACTGAATTAAAGCAAGCAGAAGTAGAATGATGGAAGCCTGGGTTTAGTTCATCCATTAGTTTCCAAACCAGCAGTAGTCACAGTAGGCTGCATTATGGTAATGATTATGATAAGATGCAGGACCATGCTGATGGTTCTGGCTACTGGCTTCATCAATGACAACTGCTTGAGGATGACTAGACAGGGTTCTTCAACCGAAGTCCAGAGTAGACAAGTAAATACTGTGATCCTAGATTTGAAGTTGTTTTGCTTACAGCTCTTAGATGCCCATTCTCTACTTCTTCACCATGCATGCAAAGCAGTTTTATGGGATTTGCACCTACTTTAAGTACTGCGCACCTCCTCTCATTTAAAATCTGTTTGTACAACAATAACAAACAGCTAGCACATCTCTTCATCCAAAACTAATTCCAAGTATGTATGTTACATTGTGTCGACAGTTTTATATTCAGAAACAAACGGTTCAGCGGATATTCTGTATCATATAGCACACATAGCGTCTCAACTGGAAAAAACGCTGCGCCACCAAAGCGCTCTCAAGCGCCTGCAGCAAGGCATTTTCTGAAGAGCGCCGGCATTTTCAGATGGCTAAAAACAATGCTTTGGTGGACACTAGAGCTGCACGATTAATCATTAAAAGATCACAATCTCGATTCAAACACCCACACGATCTCATTCCTAAATGACAACAATCGATTCGCCTTTGTCTATTAAATCTGTGTTCAAAGAGCCAGAGAGAGCAGTTATCCTGTACAGTATTGGTATGAAACAGCTCCACTACTTTTCAACCACACAGTTTGTTTCTTTATTTCTGTGTTATAAAAAAAATTAATAATATAAACACAGAAGTACTGGGATAAAATTTTATAGTTCAGATATAAACACTGATGTCTATGATATTGATCAGAGCAAATCACCTTTTGAATGTAACTTTTGGCGCTTCAAATAATGATTGTTTAAGCCACAAGGTGGCAACAAGTGTAAAAATAAAATGTATGTCATTGAATCATTCATTCAAAAGATTCATTCAAAAATGCTCATCCAGCAAAATTGCGCAGTTCTAGAAGGACACACGGCCTTAATGTACAGTAATGTAATGTACAGTCTACAGAAGCTCAGCTGAATGCTTTTAAAATGTGCATACAGTGTGCTTTGCAAGAGTCTTGCACTAAAACATTATTTTGAAGTGAGGCAGGCTTTCTAGTGCCAGAAACCTGGAATCATTGAAATCCCTTGTTCTTCTGTGAGGAATTACAACACACGTGCTAGGAAAATAAGACACTGCCATTTATGTGCTTGTTTATGGTCAAAGGTGAGCAAACAATGCAGCTCTCTAATAAGTTTCAATCCTTTTATACTTACATATGTTGACATTCTTTATGGGCATATGGGTGTTTTGATGGTTTATTGTGGGAGGCAACACATATCGGGTAAGCCAGCCACTTTAATTACTGCAAAGCTAACACCCCCTCTCTTATTCCATGGCCAGCAACCCACAAGGCAAACACATACACACTCACATATCCTCTCTCTCTCTCTTTCTCTCCATCTTAACTTACCACATACAGTCTTAGCATGTGACAGTTTTTTTTTTTTTTTTTTTTTGGTCATCATCTCACCTGTTGTCATGGTTACCATCAGGGCTTTATTGAGAGTCAAATCCAGGCACCAGGCCCAATGCACTCTCACTCTGCTTAGGTTGAGTGGATCATTCTCATGCCCTCACAACCTTTCCACCTGCCAAAGCACCACACAGCGCATAATTTGCTCCAACTCAGAGGTTTGTTTGGCTTGCACTCGCTGCCTCTGTTTTCATGTGACGTCGGGCACACGTATGTCAATCAACATTTAAAAGCAACATCGAGTCACAGAACATGAGTGGAAACACGGGGAGGGAGAGATGCTTGTCACGACGCTGCTTTGTGAATGTGTGTTTGAGACAAAAGAAAAAATAGTGTTTACCAACGGTTGTTTTACATGCAGTGGGCGTCTTTCAAGAGACAGTTGGAAAATGTGACATGCTTCTCTGATATTAGCTAAGAACTATGAAATCCATCATAGCAGAGACTTTTACAAACACATTATGATCATCATTCATGATGCTTCCCTTCAGATATAAAAGAGTAAATCTCACATATAAAGCATTGTTTTGATGGGATTGATTTTATGTGTGATGTTTGAGGTAAAATAAAGCAATCTCAAAAGCAAATTTGTTATTGTGTGATATATAGTTTCCATTCTGCCATTTCTCTTATTATTGAATTAATTTTCTTTTTACTTCAGATTGGATGCCAGCAGCACAACCATCCGTTATTTTATCCAGGCAAAAAGTTAACAAAAAGGTCCAAATTCATAATGAAGGTGTGCCATGCTGTGCTTAATGTAATGTACAGTAGCTTAAGGTTTTTGACAAAGGTCAAAGTAAATGAGAAGAAGCATTGTGAAAAATATTATATACCAAAATCACAGACATTCCTATCAAGATGGGATTAGATTTCTCAGAGAATGTATGTGTAAGATGGAAATCACTAGGTGTCTTGTAATTTTTATGAGTTTGTGTGTAGGAAGAACACAGACATGTTCATATCAGATGGGTTTAAAATTGTAAAACATAATGTCACTAAACCATACAGTACAGTCCAAAAGTTTGGAACCACTAAGATTTTTTTAAAAGAAGTTTCGTCTGCTCACCAAGGCTACATTTATTTAATAAAAAATACAGTAAAAACAGTAATATTGTGAAATATTATTACAATTTAAAATAACTGTTTTCTATTTGAATATATTTCACAAAGTAATTTATTCCTGTGATGGCAAAGCTGAATTTCCACCATCATTACTCCAGTCTTCAGTGTCACATGATCCTTCAGAAATCATTCTAATATGCTGATCTGCTGCTCAAGAAACATTTAATGTGTACAATTGTACAAAATATTTGTGTGCAATATTTTTTTTCAGGATTATTTGATGACTAGAAAGTTCAAAAGAACAGTGTTTATCTGAAATCTAATATTTTGTAACATTATAAATGTCTTTACTGTCACTTTTGATTGATTTAATGCATCTTTGCTGAATAAAAGTATTCATTTCTTTAATTTCTTTTCAAAAAAATAAAAATAAAAATTCTTACTGACCCCAAACTTTTGAACGGTAGTTTATAATGCTACAGAAGCTTTGTATTTCAGATAAATGCTGTTCTTTTGAACTTTCTATTCATCAAGGAATCCTGAAAAACAAGTACACAACTGTTTTCAACATTGAAAATAATCATAAATGTTTATTGAGCAGCAGATCAGCATATTAGAATGATTTCTGAAGGATCATGTGACACTGAAGACTGGAGTAACGATGCTGAAAATTCAGCTTTGCATCACAGGAATAAATTACTTTGTCAAATATATTCAAATAGTACACAGTTATTTTAAATTGTAATAATATTTCACAATATTACTGTTTTTTACTGTATTTTTAATTAAATAAATGTAGCCTTGGTGGGCAGACAAAACTTATTTTAAAAACATTAAAAATCTTAGTGGTTCCAAACTTTTGGACTGTACTGTAAATTAGTTATTTTGATAGTCCACTTTATATACATGTACTGTAGTAGCTATAAGTAACTTTGCAAATAGTACTCGAACAACTCTCATTAATTTGCAACTACTGTCAAACCAAAAATGATTTAGACTTGTTGGATATTTTTGATATATTTTTACTAGTGGGTGCAGGACACTATAGTTCATTTATGTAAGTGAGGATAGCAAAATAAACTGTTACATATTATACCCACAAATTCTTCATATAGTGGACTACCAGTAAAATTGATAACAATTTGGGGTCAGACACATTTTGTCCTGACCAAGTTTTGCTTAAATGTTATCTGACATCATTAAGATTTTTTTTTTTTTTTTTTTTTTTTCTGACACAGTTTAACTCTGAGATCTTGTCATATTTTATTACCATTATTTTAAACAATAGTGAATAAACTGTAATAATGAATGAAATGTTCAAGGTGTCTGAATACATTTTGGTTTGACTGTACATGTCAACTAAATAATGATAAAAGGGGCAACTTTTTGAGCAATGTTGCTTGGGCACTTTCCCATTGAGAATGGGCAACAGATATCTGAATACTTCAGGTTGGAATTTGTTGCCAATTCTCAATGGGAAAGTGCCCAAGCAATATTGCTCAAAATGTTGCCCTGTGAACCATCGCCATAACGTTCATTAGAGTATTAGTAGACTGATAGGTTAGGAGAATAAGTTGACTTGTAGATGCAGATTTACTTAGAATGTCTTTCAGGGTGTCATCAAAATAAAGTGTCAGCAGATAAGTTAACCCTTTAAGCCCAAAGTGTACCGCCAGCAGTACACCACCCCCACGAAAACATAAATAATTAAATTACAAAGCAACCACTGACAGGAATAACACAAAATAAGGATCATTTTAAAGCTCAGCTTTTTAATGTATCCAACCATTTTGATCAAGTGTTCTGAGTAGTCCCTCTAAGCCAGAGTGTACTGCCCATGGGCACCACCTAGTTACGAAAAAAAAATTATAATCAATTTTTTTAAAAAAACTGCCTTGATCAACACAAAATAGATGCCATTTGAAAGCTTAGAATCTGAACTTTACAATGAACTTTACAATGAATTTGATAACTAAGTAGTGCTGAGTTATTTGCTTAAAAAAAAAAAGTTAGCTTTCACATGACGTTTTTCACTTATAAATGATATTATGAGATATTCCTCAAGTAGGAACAAATGTACTTGATGCTATCACCACAAAATCAGCTCACATGTAGGGGAACAAAAAAAAAATGTCATCCTACCTTATTTACTTACTGAGTTATTGCATGTTAAATAAGAAAGATATGTAAAATTATAATAAAAAAAATTATATATATATATATATTTATATTTTATCAGCAGCATGAGAATGTCCAAATGTAATCTTTTTTTTTTTCCTTTTAAAATTAAAAAGAAAGGTTTTTTTTTTTTTTTGACTCTCCTTTCTATAGTGTAGTATAGCATATATTTTGTGTGTAACTCAGAAAAAAAAAGAAGAAGAAAAAAACTCTAAAAATGCCTTCAGGGCTTAAAGGGTTAAGCAGGCAGTCTACTGATACTCTGGTAGTTGACATATACTTGCAAAGTTACTTACAGTTAGTAGAATGTCTAAAGTGGACTACCGAAATACCGAAAACAGTGTTAACTGTAAATGTACCTGACTCTATCATAGAAAATGAGTCACATCCCAATAGGGCTTAATTTGGTTAATGGCACATTGGACTGGCTTCACAGATCCCACATACAAAGTCTTATGCCTTATGTAAATCTCTCTTGTCCACGTCAGCTCTTCAGTTGGCCACAGTTAATAAGTACACATTCTATTGACAAAGTATGAAATGGTCTGGATGCCTCTTACTGCAGTGCTCTGAAACATACAGAGTCAGAGCGAATGTCTTTTTTTCTTCTCCTTTCTCAGATGGTGACAAGAAGAGCATTTTAATGAATATTTACGTTCTTCCTGTCTTTTCAGAATTTGTAATTCACTCAGTTTTCTCTTACAGGAAAATCAAAGTCAATTATTGCTCTGCTTTTCGACAGCGGGGTGAATCAGACCTTTTGATTCTGTGTCTCAATGAGGAATAGAAGACTCTTAAAGTTCTTGTCAAGGCCTCTGCCTTGAGCTCCACTTAGCAAAACTGGGGTTTGAATCTGCCCTCTACATTTTTTCCTGTCATCTTTTATAATCAATCAAATTTTAAAAAAGTTCAAAAGTCCACATTCAGCTTTTGTTGATGATATCTCTTCCAGGTTTGGCTGTATTGTATATATTTATAACTACCATATTATGTGGGATGTAAGTTTTTTTTTTTTTTTTTAATCAACTGAAACATGATGCAACTTATATTCCAAAGCAACTAGCAAAACGTGCACATATTTGGATTTATACTGAATGAGATGGATTTGTGCATTTTTCTGCATTTTGGGTAGTTTCAGTTTTGAACTAAATACATTTTTTAGGCTTGATGTTTATGAGAAATGTTGTTTAAAGGAAAAGTAAAGGAAAGTAAAATACATGCTTATAAAGTTTGTAAATGTTTCATTTTATTTAACAGTATTTTATATTATTTCTGAATATAATAATAAATGTGACTTACACACCAGTGGTGGTTTTCCCCCCTCTTAACAATGCAATTTTGACCTGGTGTGACTTATAGTCAGTTGGGACTTATTATCCGGAAAATACAATAGATTTTTTAATGTTGTGTCACAGATATACTGCAGTATGAACAGTATAGCAAAATCTCTACAGGACTTTATACCTTTATACCGTCACATTACAACACTCTGCCAACCAGACTCTTTCCTTCCATCATTTCCAAACTTTCCAGACTTGCTCACTTTCTCTGATGTTTGTGCTCAGTTCAGATGGCAGCATGTGATGAGCTGTGCATTTTCAAGCCAATCACCTATTAGTTGTTGTTAAGGGTCCAGAAAGTAGAGATCCCGGGGGCCGCTGGTCTTTCTGAGGATGTCCACACATGGCAGTTGTGACTGCTGTGAGCCTCTCATTCAGCTGCTGCATTGGCACACAAATTATCCCGGTGCTCGTGCATCTCCATGGAGACATGTTTGGATCCTGTGTGGGCACTGACTCTCTCCAGCTTAGTCTAGTCCTCTGGCCTGCAGTATTTGGCCTGTTTTGCACATCCTGTGTCTGCAAAACATCAGCGTAGCAGGAGTGTAATGGTAAGATTGGGTGCTGCTTTAACTATAAGCACTTTTGGCTATGCTAGCCTTAAGAAAATAAACATAAAATGCAATGTTTAAAAGTTTGGGGTCACTTTTTTGTTAATTAAATTAATACTTTTATTCAGCAGAGATGCATTAAATTAATTAAAATGGCAGTAAAGACATTTATAATGTTACAAAAATAAATAAATTTAATTTAATAAATAAATAAATGCTTTGAACTTTCTGCTCATTAAAGAATGTGACCCTGAAAGCTGGAATTATGTCTGCTCAAAATACAGCTTTGCCATCACATGAATAAATTAAAATTTATTAGTTATTTTAAATTCTAATAATATTTTATGATATTGCTGTTTTTACTATATTTATGATCACATTCAAAAATGTACATTTTGTACCTTCACATTTTTTCTCCTTAAATGTAAATGTCCAAAAGTGTGTATATATACTACATTTTGGAGTAAATTTTGGTCATTGGATTCGGTCATCCGTACTGAACCGGATTGGAAATATTGTGTTAACTGATACAGTGTAATTTCACCATATTTTCAAGTTTTTTGTGAGATCAGTGTTTAGTGCTGGTTCTGCTACACAGCGCTGTGCCGTGCAAATATGTAGTGGTAATGTAACGTGTTAGACGCAAAGATGCCTCCCAGCCTCACAAATGGTTTTGATGATTGTTAGCATTATATGTTGCCTTTGATGTTGTGGACAATAAACGTTAGGATGAATTGGACAAGAATTACTTTCTTAACCTTATTTTCAAGACAACGCTAAAAGTAAAAAAAAAAAAAAAAAAGTCAAAAATCATTAATCTACAAAACTTTCAAACAATCTTTCAATTTCTTCTTGTATAAAAGTCTCTTCAGAATGGTGAGTGCACATCCTTTTGAGCGTAATGAATGAAACATGCTTGTAATGTCTAATTCCCATTTTCAGAGTCTCCCAGGACAACTCAACTGTAATATTCAGCTCTTCAGAAACTTTCACTTCCATATAGATTAAATATGAAAGACTCATATATGAAATACCTTTTTTTTTTTTTTTTTTTTTTTTTTTTAGTCTGCACATCTTTTTTGAGGTACAAGGTCTTGTGCTCATTCAGAGATGTCTAAAGCAAAGAATGACCATTTTCAAGGTTTTGTACAGAACAAAATAGAACCATGTGGCCTGTATTACAACAAGGATGTAACCGTGTCAAAAGTGTCCACTGTGTGCAAGTGTTCAGGAGAAGACATGGCCCTTCATTTTCTTTCTTTCTTTCTTTCTTTCTTTCTTTCTTTCTTTCTTTCTTTCTTTCTTTCTTTCTTTCTTTCTTTCTTTCTTTCTTTCTTTCTTTCTTTCTTTCTTTCTTTCCAAATGTCACTGTTATCCCTGCTTCGAACGTTTTATCAAACACATTTTTTATTGATATCGATCACGTGTCTATCGCGATACATATCGTTACCGTTTTATCGCTAAGTTTGACTGAGAAAAAAATACATACATACATTAACGTGACATAACGTGAAATATTAACTGGGCGATAAAACGATGACGATATGTATCGCGATAGACACGTGATCGATATCAATAAAAAATGTGTTTGATAAAACGTTCAATATTTATTATCCTCCGTCGCGAAGCAAGTTTGTTTGCATTAACAAAGGCACTCTGGTAACCTAGCAACGTAGGGAGTGACACGCTTACAACATCAGGATGGATGATTACATGCTTTAAATCATCGATTTGGGCAGCTTTGAGCAGCTCTTGAGGTTCTTATCCAGTACGGAAGATGAAATCCTTTCTGGTGTAGTTGTGTTTACTGACTTTGATAAGGCCCGCTCTTTGCGCTGTCCACTCAGTTGACATCAGCGGGAAAACCTCTCTCTATGATTGCGCTGGTTGGTTATTTTCACAGCTAGAATATGATCACAGTTTTTATTATATTTCTTACTGTGGTATTGTAATTTCAGGGATAAAAAAAAATTTACAGACATAAATTAAATGTCCCAACACTACTTAAGTCTTGCGGGACAAAGCTCCTAATTTCGGGACTGTCCCGCAAAATGCTACTTTAGACTTATGTTTACATTTTATTTATTTGAGTTTTCCATGGTTGTTGACATTTCTGTCTTAATAACTGAGGGGATTATGATCAGAGGAAGGTTAAGTTTAAAATAAAAATGTTTAAATGTAATATATTTTTCTACTGGTCCTTATTTTAAAGGGGGTCATAAAAATATCAATAATTATCGATATCGACCGATATGAAACACTGATATCGTGATACAGTTTTCAGCCATATCACCCAGCCCTAGTCAAACGATTGTTTTGAAAACCATGTATGGATTTGTCTCCAAAAATGAAACACATATTTGTCGGCTGATCTTTAATGTTAGTAAGGCTTAATGTTTCATATTAATCCAAATATGTTTCACCACTCAGGTTGAATCAAGACCAGAGACCAAAACCTGTTGTCAAAGAGCCCAACTTTACCTTTAAGATTTTGTTAAAGAAATTCAGGAGTATCATTGTTCACTGAGTTTTTGGAAATCAGAATAATATTGGCATATAAAGATTTTGTTTATGCAGCAATCCTCCTTCAACCTCCTTCTTTTCTGTAGTTTGAGTTTGAGCTGAGTGTTGTGCTCCATTACAGACTGCAAGCCGGTCCTGTCTGGCGTCTTAGTGGGTGTCATCTATCACTAAAGCAAGTGTGATTTACACCGTTGTGCTGACACAGGTTCATGAGACACGAGCATGAACTTACCACAGCTGCAGTGTAATGGCACTCTCACCTTTGCTTGCCAGCGAGAGACACTAGTAAAATAACAGTAAATACATTGTTTGTTTTGTGTACCTCTGTCTGTAAGCATTTTTTATTGAATGTCATCCCAATAACAGGGCTAAATGCGATGCTAGTACGATCTCATATCCTAGTCGGTCACAAGATGGGGGTGAAAAATAAACAAACAATACTTGGCTGTTTATTAACCACTACACATTAATTAGAAAAATGCACTGTGTTTTTATGGCGGGATAATTGAATACTTTAAATCTAATGTTATACTTACATAAGAAAATGTTTATTTCACCAGTGTTGCAAAAGTAATATAAGAACATTACATTTCCTTTAGATACTGCATATACAATTTTGGATTATCAAAGAAATATCATGATGCTAATAATTATAATTATAATAGTTATTACTAATAATGAATAACTATTAGAATTATCAGTAGTTATGTGTGTGCTTAAGTATGTTTGAAGAACTACAGTAAAGCTGCTGACTAATGTAGTTAAGTTAGTAGCTCACTACTACTAGTCAGTTACCCCCCAACAATTTGTATGCAATGTGCATTTCCTACAGTTGTTTGTGGAAGAGAAGAAAAAAGAAGGAGAGGAGAAATGAAGTTAGTGAGAGGAGAAAAAAGGTGAGCCGCAAGCTGTAAACTAATAGAAGGAGCCTGTCTGATTTGTCTGATGCGGTGGTGGGAATTGATATTTCCTGCAAGCCTCAGGGGCTCGAGTGGAAATTCCTCCTCTGAGCCGCATCGTTCCCACTCCATCACCCTGATCCATAACTCAGAAGGAAAAATGAAATGAGAGAGGAAGCGTCAGGGGAGAATGAACTGATGAAATGGGATTATGTCCCTGTATTAAGAGCAGTTCCTTAAAGGGATGCAGCGGCTCCCCTTGAGTCTTTGCGTTGGAGTTGGGCCTCTGCATTCCAAGTTTGTGTGCGTTTAAATGCAAGGCTGCGAACGGCATCTGAGTGCTGGATCCGCCAGACATGAGAGACATGCAAATGTGAGGATAGTGAAGCCAGAGCAGTTATGAGTGTTGTGTATGGGCATAAGAATGTGTGTAAGAGCAGTGGACAGAGAGATGAAAGCTGAATCTCAATTCAAGACTTCTACCAAGTACAAAAAATATGTATTGTTGTTGGTGGTGAAGTACATCATTTATGAAATTATCTCATTAACCCATTAACCCACTATGCCACCCCAGATGTATATACTTTCTGTCTTCAATACAAATATTTATTTATTTATTTATTTTTTAAAATCCATCCTCCAAAGTTGATGCTTCAAAACCCATCAAAAATTAATGTTCTCTGGAATTGTCTTCTGAATAGGTGTGTAGGGGGGAAAAAATGACTATTTTAAACTTCTTCTTTTTTTAAGTATGAACCATTGTGTCCGATCATCGGTATTATGTGGGCTCATGAGTTCACGATTGATGTAAATGTGACGTAATATATATTTGATATATATATAAATCCTTTCATCATATCAAAAAGACTTTTTAAAAAAATCTGTAAATAACAGTTATGAAAATTAATCATTAAAATAAATAAAAACCCTGAAAAACTAGAATAACATATATATATATATATATATATATATATATATATATTAGGGCTGGGCAAGTTAACGCGTTTTTATCGCGTTAACGCATTAATTAATTAATGCCGACAATTAGTTTATCGCGCGTTAACGTACTTTTTATTTTGAAAGTCCGTTGCTCACTGCGTTTGAATACACATAGATAGACTACAACCGAATACAACACAAACCGTGGGTCACAGGAGGGGTGGGATGTTTATCAGTAGGCTACTGGCTGCTTGGGATGAGCGTCATCACGCGTCTCAACCAATGAAAGCATTTGTTGTGTGCCTAGAGAGCTACAGCGCAAAAAAGAAAATATCTGGTGCGGACAGAAAAATGGAAAAAGGTACCCACTGCTTATCACTCAATAAAATAATCACATTGCTAAGTTTTTGAACGTTTTGATTTCGTTTGGTTTAATAATTAACATTACCTTTGCGAGTCTGACTCTCACTGCGCTCGTGAATTAGCAGAACTTGACGGGGACATTCAAATGCTTAACAAAGCGCTTCATGTGACCAACAATTCTGTACATGTTTATTAAAGCATACTGTGTGGAGATACACAAATGAGCCCAAAATATGAATGCAGCACGTTTATATCTTAAATGGTTTCCTCTCATGTCATCTCAAGAAAACGCTTAATGCACTTAGACTGATATTAAAGATACCAAATTCTATTTACAAATAAAGCACATGCAGAAAAACGGATGACACCAAAATATAAACTTTCAGTATCACTTAAAATGTAACCATTTTATAAATTTTCTTCATAACGGTTTTATAAAGGTAGCTTAGTGTGGTTGTCATTTGTTAAAATAAATATAAAAATACAGTGTGTTCGTGTCCGTCTGTCCGCAGAATTTGACCCATAATCTCTGATTCTCCTCATCTGTGATCATGGGAAAGGGAATTACAATGACAACAGTTGTAGGCCTACTCAATATGCTCGGTTAAGCATCATTAAAACGTTTCCAACAAATAAATGAATCGACTTTTCTCAGTGTGTTAATTACATAGATTTATTTGGATATTCATACGATGATATTCATACGATGGCTGAAGCAGCAGTGAGCGTCCAGCGTGCGACACGGTAAACAAATCAACACTGTAAACGAAATCCTACAAAACTTCAGTGAAAAAATAAATAAAATGATCATGCGATGTGATAAAATAGCTTCTATTCCATGCAAACGATACCATTAAAAATGTTAACGTTCCACTTAATGGGAGAAACAAAACAAAAGGTAAGCAAGAATCCATATAAATTTCAGTACGAGTAATAGAGGGCGACCCTGTCAAAATGGCGGTGCCGCCCCGGCATGCAACGAGGTGTGACGTCGGTTCGTATTCTCTATTGCACTTTTGTTCATACAGCAGTACTTTGAAAGAATAAAATTACGCAATACACTACTTTTGATTTCATTATTGAATTTTGCGCATGCTGCGATTAATCACAGAAAAATCATGTGATTAATCGCGATTAAAATATTTAATCGTTGCCCAGCACTAATATATATATATATATATATATATATATATGTATATATATATATATATATATATATATATATATATATAAATCCTTTCATCATATCAAAAAGACTTTTTAAAAAAATCTGTAAATAACAGTTATGAAAATTAATCATTAAAATAAAAAACCTGAACAACTAGAATAACATGATTGGAAAAGTAATCAGTACCCTAACATAATGCTTCATAGATCCAACTTTTGCTTTAATTACAGCCATTAATCTTTTTGAATATGTCTGTACTAGCTTTGCACACCTAGATTGGGGAATATTTGCCCATTCTTCCATGCAGAATTGCTCAAGTTCAGTCAAATTCTATGGTGAGCAGCAATGGACTGCTCTCTTCAAGTCCATCCACAGATTTTCTATCAGATTTAAATCAGGGCTCTGACTTGACCACTCAAGGACATTGACCTTCCTTTCTTTAAGCCATTGCGTTGTTATTTTGGCGGTATGTTTAGGATCATTGTCGTGTTGGAAGATGAATGACCTGCCCATCTTCAGCTGTCTAGCAGAGGGACGTAGGTTTTTGTCAACAATTTGGATATACTTGGCAGCATTCATTTTCTCTTCAATCCTGACCAATTGCCCTGTCCTTGCTGAAGAGAAACACCCCCACAACATAATGCTGCCACCACCATGCTTCACAGTAGGGTATGGTGTGTTTTGGGTGGTGTGATGTGTTTGCTTTTTGCCAAACATAGCGCTTGGAGCTTAGTCCAAAAAGGTTAATTTTGGTCTCATCAGAGATTTCCAGGTGTATTTTTGCATAGTGCAAACAAAACTGAGTCTGGAAAGGCTTCTTTCTTGTCACCCTGCTTGTGAGATAGTTGCCACATGCACAGACCGACCAGTCCCAGCCATAAGGCCTTGTTAGTCATTCAAAGTTGCCTTTGGCCTCTTGGTAGCTTCTCTGATCAATGTCCACCTGGCTCGGTCATCCAGTTTGGATGGACAGCCTGATCTAGATAATGTGTTGGTGGTTCCATACACTTTCCACTTCCTAATGATGCTCTGAACAGTACTCAATGGGATAGCTAAAGCCTTCAAACCATTTTTGTAGCCTTCTCCTAACTTGTGCCTTTCTACAACTTTATCCCAGAGGCCTTTTGAAAGCACTTTCCCAACCATAGTGAATTCTTTGCAGTACCATGCACTACTAACAGTGCAATCTTCAAGAAACAGCTGGTTTTATTTTGAACTAATCCAAACCACTACAGCTGGCAAATGGTCAACTGGGTTCAGTATCCCTTTAACATTTCCAGTCGTTTTTGACTATTGAACAATTTACATTTGTATGTTAGGTACCAACCTTTTTTAATTAATAGACAAATTTAAATAATAAATTATACTTTATACTTTGTAGTGTACTAATGTCTCCAATAAGATAAATAAATACACACACTACTGTTATGGGGTTGGTAATTATATATATATATATATATATATATATATATATATATATATATATATATATATATATATATATATATATATATATATATATATATATATATATATATATATATATATATATATATGTGTGTGTGTGTGTGTGTGTGTTTTGAAAGAAGTCTCTTACATAGTTTAACAATATTACTACTTAAAACTGATGTTATTGTAAAATATGTTTTATAACTGTCATTAAATATATTTATGAATGTATTTTATATCTGTGATGACAGCTGAATTTTCATGCATGATCCTTCAGAAATCAATCTGATATGCTGATTTGCTGCTCAAGAAACATTTCTTATTGTTATCAATGTTGAAAACGGTTTTGCTGCTTATTATTTTTTTTTTATCTTGATATTTTTTTTTTTTTTTCAATATTCTTTGATGACATTATAAATGTCTTTGTCACTTTTTTGTATACTTTTTGTTTGTAAATGTAATTTATTTATAAAAACAGTCTTAGCCAAGCATATTGCAAACCAAATCTCTTGAATAGCACCAGATATTGTAAGGATAAAATCCAATAAAATATCACAAATAGCATGCTTCGAAAATACACTGGAAATGAGGGTTATCCATGCACCTTTTGACATACTGTTCAACATATGATGTGGGTCTTGCTAATCTAATCCCGCACAGTATGACAGATAGTATGGGAATTGTCTTTCCGCTGGAGCCAGAGGGAAAAGAGGAATTGTTGCCTTGTTTCTCTCAATGAGTTGCTCGTGTCACTGACCTGGTTCACTGAGCCCTGTGTGCCAAAAATAGTCTCCAGTTGTTTCTGACAAATCGTTCTTTTCAGGCCTTCCATCAAATCCTCCAAACAGAGCAGCATTCCCAAACTACTTATTTCTCATCCCTCTTAACCTTTCTCATTCATTAGTGTAGTTCTTTGTTTCCCCGTACACTCATTCTCATTGACCTCCTTCCCTTTCTTTCTCTCCATCTCTTGCTTTCCTACTTGCCATTCAGTTCATGCTTTCTCAGACTGCATGGCTGCTATGTGCTCCGCTCTGCAGCAGGAATAGACAATCAGTTTTGTGTTGGCCTAATAACTCTTCCTTCTCCTCCTCCTTTTCTCCGGCCTCAGATCTCATAGCACGGCCCCTCCCTGCCTCCATGCATCAAGCCATGTCTATTTTTAAACGTCTGCATTACACCACATTATGATCCCCGGTAAGTGTCCTGTCTTTTCAGGGGACCATCAAAAATGAACACATCCATCAACCAGTCACATTTAATTTGTTTTGCAAACTCCTGGATGCTCAGGAGACTTTAGCTCAAAAGGACAGTTGTAAATGTATTTTCCGGGTACGCTGTCCTCTTGTATTTCTTGTACAGTCATAGGAGAAAGATGCTATTGTTGATTTGATGTATTATGAAAGCGGTAATCTATTTCTAGTTTAGCGCTAGTCATCTGTTGGACAAATGCTGACTCTACTGCATTTGTTTGTACATGGGCATACATTTTAAATACAAAATAAAAGGTTATATTTTAAATAATAATAATAATAATAACATTTTATATGATGTTTCCATTAGATTTTCATTTAGTTCGTTTTATATGCAATCACACCACCAGACAAAAAGTTAAGATTTACTTTAAATACAAAGAACAACATACTGTTAGTTAGTATATTAGTTTGCGAATATTTTCACGTTATTATACTATAAAAAAAAATCTCAGTAATAAAATAATACCTTTCCCCATTTCTTATATTGTTTATGTCCTATCTCTATTATAAACTATACCATTCAACAGTATGCTCAACATAGCTGCATTTATTTGGTAAAAAAAAACAAAAAACAGTAAAAGCAGTGAAATTGGGAAATATTATTACAGTTTAAAATACCATATTATTATTATTATTATTATTATTATTATTTAATATTTTAATTTATTTTCTCTGAAACTTTCTCTAAAGATTTTCCGCAGCCTTCGGTGTCACATGATGCTTCAGAAATAATTTGAATGTGCTGATTTGTTGTTCAAGAAGCATTTCTTTTTATTATAAATGTTAAAAACAGTTGTGATGTTTATTTTCATTTATTTATTTATTGTAGAAACCATTATACATACAGGATTCCTGAATAGACAGTTTAAAAATGACATTTATTTGAAATAGGGAAAACTTTTGTAACATTGTAAATGTCTTTACTGTCACTTGTGAATTTAATTCATCCTAGTTGACTAAAAGTATTACTTTATCAAAATGAATAAATAATCATGTGTGTACCTGTCAATACAAATAGAAAAAAAAAAATAAAAAATACAAGATTTAAAGGGTTAGTTCTACAGCCGTAAGACCTTCGTTCCTCTTCGGAACACAAATTAAGATATTTTTGATGAAATCTGATTTCTCAATGAGGCCTCTATTGCCAGCAATGTCACTGAACCTCGCAAGATCCAGAAAGGTACTAGTCCATGTAAGTACAGTGGTTCTACTTTAATATTATAAAGCAACAAGAATACTTTTTGTGCGTAAAAAAAAAACTAAATAACGAATTTTCAACAATATAAAGTGATGGCCGATTTCAATACACTGCTTCGAAGCTTTACAAATCTTTTGTTTTGAGTCAGTGGTTCGGATCGTGTAAATAAAGCCTCTTTCACTGAAATCACGTGACTTTGCCACTTCGAACCACTGATTCGAAGCTTCATGAAGTAGTGTTTTGAAATCACCCATCACTAGATATTGTTGAAAAGTATTTTTTTTTTTTTTTTTTTTTTTGCCGCACAAAAAGTATTCTCATCACTTTACAGTGTAATATTAAGGTAGAACCACTGGAGTCACATGAACTGTTTTTAAATATGTCTTTAGTACCTTTCTGGATCTTGAGAGGTTCATTGACGTTGCTGGCAATAGAGGCCTCACTAAGCCATTGGAATTTATCAAAAATTCATCAGGAATTCATCATCTGTGTTCCGAAGATGAACGAATGTCTTACAGGTGTAGAACGACATGAGGGTGAGTAATTAATGATATTATTTTATTATTTTTGGGTAAACTAACCCTTTTATACTCATTTTAAACTCATTTTACAAAGATTTTCCCAAACTCACTGATGTCTAAATCAGCATATGTAGCAATTGACATTTGCCCATCATGTAGTGATTACAGGTGTAGCCAAGAGTTTAACTGTGTTGATGGGAAGTATTCATTGTGTGATCTGTCTTACAAGCCCACACACAATCTGCACAGTTGTCCCTTACCCACTCACCCTCATCAAGTCAGAGCTGGGGTATAATTACACCTAAATACCCTTATTAAAATCATCTTTTCATCGCAGGACTCTCTTATGAAATCAGTGATTATGTCTGATAAAACACACAAGACAATGAAGGTGCTGCTGCTTTGCCACCTCAAACAGCCAGTCTGTGACAGCTGCTTTTCGAAGCAGAAGGGTGAAACTATCGTCACCTCCCTCGATTCTGTTCTCAATCTTGTAATCACAATATTCTCACTATTCTGCACCTCACGGCAGTGCTTAACACAGCCCCATCAAAGCAGTACTTCCTGTGAATTACAGCTCTGCAGCTGAACGGATCTTAATTATGATCTGACTTCCTATTATGTAGAGTAAACTTAACAAATCTCTCTCTCTCTCTCTCTCTCTCTCTCTCTCTCTCTCTCTCTCTCTCTCTCTCTCTCTCTCGTGTATTTCGTCTTTATTTTTGGTGTTTGAGTGGATGCAACATATGCCATGCTAACATCGAGTTGAACGGAAATTGCATCTCACATTTAACAAGGAGCTCATTTCAACTCATTCATCTGACAGTAAGATGACAAAGAAAAAAACTGCAGCACAAATCTGGATGTTTGATTCTGGATGCTCCAGAATGATCTCAGATGTTTAGGGGTTTGTGGCATCTAAAAAAATTGAAAACCCCTGTATTAGATCATGTCACATTCTTTAAAAACTTTGATCTGCTTGTTAACGGCACAATATGTAAGATTTTTAGATTAAAATATTCAAAAACCACTAGGACAATGTCTTATATTTTGTTGACTTGCATACTTTCATTATCCCAAACATTTCCAACAATGTTTAAATCCAGAGAAATCAGCAATTTTAACCAAGACACAGACTGTGTCATTGCGTCGCCTGTCAATGACATCAAATCCATGCTACCCTCGATTTCCCATTTAACTAATGTTGATGTACATTACTGCAAAGTGCAACTAGTAACATTATAACATAACTTTCAACACACTCAAATGTGTTTTTAGTATGATTGTTTTAACCATGTAAAATAGCGCTGCGTTACCCCACATACACAACCAAAAGTGCGGAAGAGGCCAAATGCAGCATAAGCATAATAAAATCTCCACTGGACTGGAGATCGGTGTGCATTGCAGGTGTCTATCATTAGCATTCGATCCAGTGGCCTCGCCCCGCTCCCATGGCTCTTGACCCATCTTGCTTCATACCACTGTTACGTTAATAAAACTTTAATACATTAGCTCACCCATGAACATGATTTCTGCCCGAGTCCATCAGATTCCTTTCCATCGGCTGTGAAGGTGAAACCACAACTCCCATGATTCCACGCTCATTCACAATGTCATAAATCTATGCATTTGTTTTGAATAAGTGATTTCATATTGCACTTTATAATCTGGAGAGTATTTTAACAAAATTTGTATATGTTTGTGAGTCATGTTAAGTATATTGCAGTTTAATTACACTTGCATATACAAGACTTTAAAGCTGCTAGACATAGACTTTGATTTGATTCCATGAGTTAAGTTTCAGATGTCAGCTGCAGAGCTTATTCTTGGCCACCAGCATCCAAGAAAGTGTAATTGAACTGTTCTCTGTAATAAGATACCATACTAGTAGAATGCTACAGGCTTGCATCCCAGTGTCCTCATGAGAATTTGCTTTCCATTGGGTGCACACTGCTCCTGTCTAATTAACATTTAGCCCAAGGGCTATCTGTTTGTAGATCTTAACATGTAGCTACAGTTAAAAGTTTGCAAAGAGGGTATGGTAGCTGCTAAAAAATATGGTTTGAACAGTTGGCTAGACATTAGATCAGCTGTCAACACTATACTTTGTCAGTTGTGAGTTGCATTGTATAGTTATGACTCCACTTCATGGATTGTAAAGAAGCAGATGGCTTTACTTGGGTCTGGGGCCCAGCTAAACCTTCCCTCCTAGTGATAGGTAAATGACACATTAGCATTTGGCTCTGAAAGCAATAGGGGGTTGAGTAACGATGCTGCAGCATCTTGGGCTGGGCTCTGCAGACGTAAGCAGCCTGCATCTAACACTCTCTTTTGGCACCAGATCAAAGTGAACAGAAATTTGAATCTGAAATCCAATCTTTAAATGTAAGTTTACACAAATCTAATAAAAGAGATGGTTCAGTCAAAAATGAAAATCATGTCATCATGTACTCACCCTCGTGTTGTTCCTAAGCTGTATGACTTCTGCAGAAAAAAAAAAAAGGGGGGGAAATATTTTGAAGAATGTTTCAACTGTTTTTGACTCTGAAATTCAGTTGGGTCCACAACAACACTGCACTGCTTTGACTTTGACTTTGATGCATTGTATGTATAAAATCAATCAATCAATCAATCAATCAATCAATCAATCAATCAATCCAGTACAGAATACAGTTTTCATTTAAATTAGAATTTAACAAAAAAAAAAAATGAAAACTCATGATTTAATTTCTAGTAAATCATATTTTAGCTAATTAGGAAAATACTTGTGCAATATAATTAAATCATTTAATTATGTAAGCCACTGAATACACGGACACATACAATTTGAATTTCCATCTTACTAGCAATAGGTCAGCCATATATTCCCAACCACCTGATGAAGTCAAACGGTTGAGTAACTGATCAGTAGTAATTTATTTAATAAATGCAAATTATGCTGGCATGAGAACAAAATAATAAGTTGGAAGTGGTCCATTTGGCTGTTCCTGTGCTGTTTATATCTGCCGTCTTTCCAAGGTATCGTGTATTTCAGAGGAGTCCAACTGTGATTTGTGTACCTGCAAAGTATGAATTGCACTTCTCTCTGGGATGCCTTAGGAAGGTGAGAGTTAGATTGGATCTAAGCTTGTTTGCTCTTTCCTTTCAATTTTTTGAAAAGGACAATCGATGAGACATTGAAAACTTATTTAAATTCATCTGACTGAATTCAATATGAAAATCTGTATATGCTTATCTTTTCCATTTTGGAATATAAGCTACCTTATTTTTCGACTATTTTTGAATTGCTGTCATACAGTAAGAATTCAGTATATTAAAATATCAAAGATTCACAGTGAAAATATTCAGTAATATTAAATTGCATTTTATTTCATGCCTTCGATGGCTTTTGAAAGTCAGTTTCTGTTGACTCTGATCTGATGCCATAGCCTCAATTTCAGCTCCATTTCATTCTCCAAAGTAAATACAGTGTATGAAGCATGCATAGACTGAATGCTTGCACACAACCTAGTGCTAACTATACTGAATGTGCAATGGTTTCCAAAAGTCTGAGACCACAATTGAAAATGTGGTCTTGACAAGCCAGTTATATATTTCATTCATATCTTCATTCTTTCTGCCTGTCTTCCATCTACAGTAGTGAAATGTTACAGAGTGATGTGAAGAATATATGTATATATTCACATTGAGTCCTCCGTCAGCCAGCATGCTCATCAAGTTTGACTTTGACTATTTGCAACTCATGCTGTGTTGCAAGATGTCGATTACTCTTTCATGGCTGTGATGTCTGTGAGTGTCTATGTGTATATATGTGGTTTGCAAGAAATAAATGATTACTTGAGCCTTATGGAGGTGCATAATGGTCTTTAAAGCATTCTTCTGGGGCGTCCTTGTCTCCTGCTCTTGATCGAAGCAATTTCTCCCCTTAATGTGAAATAATGCTGTTTATAACTGGAGACTGACAAACACATACTGTAAGGAGTGAGAAAACTAGTTACCCTTAATGTCCAAACAGGGAGCAAGAAGGCAAATCAACAACAAATTTAACAGTTCTGTGTTGAGGTGTAATACATTTATATCCATTACATTATGCATTACATGCATTAAATTGTTAAAATCTGTTTTGGAGCAGTTTTGTCTGTCATTATCTGTGTTAACCAATAAATAATTGTAATATTGCAGTTTGCAATCTACAGGCATGTCTTATCATTTAATAGTAATACACCTATAGTAAAGCGAATGTATTTATTGCTTTCTGACAACATGATCTATATTATCTCCAGATGCTGGTGCGATAAATTCACCCTTACAGCTGCAAATGTATCGAAATGGAGTTAGAAACTTCTTTTGGAGTTCCTTGTGTACATCTCAGACTCTGACAGGAAGCAGAGGAGTATGAATTCTAGTTTGGTGAAAACTTGGAAACAATTCTGAAACTCACTTTTTAGTTTGACTCCTCATGTGTTTTTTCCCTTTTACCTGTCCATGTCATCATTTCCATGAGAACCATACTTCAAAGAGGGGAAATCTGTAGAGTTGCCTCTGGGTACTTCTGTTACCTTCAGATTTCAGCTGAAAGATGCAAATTCATTTTGTTGTGGCCTTACAATGGTTGGTTAAGTATAGGCTCCCTTTCAATTCATAAGTTAGAATTTGAAGTGAACTGAATGACTGAATTAGAATTAGACTTAAAATCCATGGAAATTATAGTGAAACAACAACAACAAAAAGTTCTATTGCAAAAATTTGTCAAATTTATTTACTTGATATTTAGATTTTTTTCTTTTTTTCTTTTTCGGTAACACTTTATTTCGATAGTCCACTTTAAACAGTCTAGTAACTATAAGTAACTTTCCAACTGCATGTCAACTACCAGTCATAACTACCAGAGTATTAGTAGACTGTCTGCTTAATGTCTGCTAACACTTTATTTTGGTGGTCCACCAACTAGGGATGTGTCATGATTTTCAAATATTCAATTAGTTGATTAAATTATAGAATATCGAATGGGTTGTGCGATTATTGTCTTAAAAAAATCATTTTTGCAGCCTAAAATCATTATGGCTTGAGGTAGGCTTGCTGAAATAGTCGGTGTTACCGGTGTTCAGCCGCAACACTGGTATCATCACTTGCCCACCGTGGCACCGCCACCCACCGTCATAAAAGTAAAAAAAAAAATTTTTATATATAAACATTTAGTTCAGTTAGAGAACAGACACTACAATTAAAAACTAAATGTGTCTGCTCAATTCAGTGTGAGCCAAATGATAGTTGCAGCAGGAGTCAGATTTGTCCTCACTTCACCCATTTTACCTCACTCTTGACTGACAAGACGACGGCAGAAGATTTGGTTTCAAAGCAAAATGTAAAAGTGCCCATTAAAGCAAGCTTGTCATTGTACTGTTTTGTTGTTGTGTTTTTCATTAAGAAAAATAATGAACCCGCCGAATTGGCACTAATTTGAAAGTGAAAGTAAAATGGGCACAGCCATTCATAATGGTGCATGTTCACTGGCGCAGAGCGAGCGTTTTCAGTTAATTTCTGTGGTATATATAGGAAAATGCTCACTCTGCTCCTCACCGTTATGAGTGGTTGAGCGGCCTTGTGCACTTTACTTTCAGTTTCAAATTAGCACCAATTTGGGAGTGGCGATTGCTTAAACACCCATTGTGCGTGCATGTGGGGGTGGAGTGTGATTTTTGAATAATAATTGAATAATTCCCAGCGATCTTTGAATATTATTTGTGCTTGAAATGCCCATCCCTACTGCCAACAGACATTCTACTGACTATTATTAACTCTGCAAGTATGTCAACTTATTCTACTAACCCTAACCCTACCTTAACAGTCTACTGATACTAACTCTAATGAGAGTTAGTTGACATGTAGTTGCAGAGCTACTTATAGTTAATAGAATATCTAAAGCAGACTATAGAAATAAAGTGTAACCTATTTTTTTCTTCATTCTTTCTTGCATTTTATAAAACAAGACATTTTATACGCTTTTTTTGCTGTCAAATTCATGTTCTAGGAGAACTTTCTCTTGTACGCAATACCTGCCATTTTCCTGACTATGAATAGTGTGCCATCTGTTGCAGATCCAGTCAACTTTTTTCCTGAAGGCCGTATTTGTGAGACACCCTTGTGTTAGAGTCACATACAGATGATTGCCTTGTCATGATTGCACTTGTAGAACAAAGGAAAATGTTTTTAGATAGCTTCTTGTTCTGTTGGGTTTGCTGATTCTGAATTCCATGGAGATTTGCTTGCCTCTTCATCCAGTTTAAGAATATTGATTGAACTAGCCAATTTAACGTGAGCCAGCTTGCACTGCCTGTGTATTAATAACATCTAGGCGGAACTGGAGGACGGTTGCTTGGCAACATGGTCATTAATTTTGAGCAATCTCATAACACTCAGGCTGAATACAACTGTTTCTGCTGTTTCAACTGTTGCCTCTGATTTGCAATTCTCTGGTCAGATGCCTCGCCTTTAGTCAGCATTGATGAAAGATTCCATTCAGTACAATGATGGAAAAGGTAATTAATTTGTTAATTAATATATCCCCATTTTTGAATCAGATATCCATTTTGAAATTTTCTTTGAATTAGCTCTCTTTTGATCTCACTCTCTTCCAATTTCAATTTCAAAACACTTTTTGGCATGATTGTTTCTCATTCAGTCTTGTCAAAGCATCAGTACATTCAATACAAGCAGAGGAAATAAAATGAATATTAAATAAACACCTAAATAACAACTAAATAAAAACAAAGTGCTAAAGGTAAAACAAAATATAGAGACCTCTCAACTAATTTAGCTCAAAGCAATGGCTGGTTTGTAAAGGTTTCCCATATTTTTTTTTTTTTTTTTTGCAATAGTTGCATGAGTGCCTTGGTTTGAAAGTGATGTTTGTTTGACGTTTGTGAGTTTCAGATGGAACTGATTCAGGGCTCTGCTCTTGTGTTTTAAGAGCTTTATGCTGCATTGTATTTGATTTCAGATGGGTCCTGAGCTGTCTTACTCTCTCTCTCTTTGCTGGACAGTAGAGGGGGGTTATTGCTTGGCCCCTTAATTGCACTCCATGGTGCCACCAAAAAAAAAAAAAAAAAAAAAAAAAATGCTGCTTTTAAGGATAGCATTTGAAATGGCAGCTCCGGTAAAGGTTATGATGGCTTCAGTATTCAGTATTCATTCTGAGGGTCATCTCCCAAATGAAAGCGGATAGCCTAATTAACAGTCTGCTTTGAATATCAATTCATACCTGGCAAAAACCTTTGCACATGGATCATTATGTATCTAAAATATTGTCCATTCAGACGTATTCTGACCTTTCACCATTGTAAAAATGTAATGTCACATTCAGCTTGTTTATTCAAAGTTGCCTTGGTTTTGGATTTTCTTTGTGATGGTTAATTTCACTGTTGATGAAGACATTATTTCAGTTACACATATGTGGAATTTTATGTATTACCTTTAGGCTAATACATATATTATCATGCATTTTCATTGAAAAGGTGTAACTCCACAGAAAAAGAGTGAGATTCTGAGTGATAATTGTTATTTTGGGGCAGTGTTCCTAATAAAACACTTTAAATAGATTACAAATGGCCTCTTAAATGTCCCTGCATTGCACCATCATCTTTTCCTCTCATACACTGACCATTGTATAATTTTTTAGCAAATCATTGAAGGCATTTAGCTGTTTCAGTCCTGCTGTCCATATTTAATAGGGTACTGTTTGTGTTTGCACGGAGCCACAGCCTGCAGTCTTGCTGCTGAGAGAGAGAGAGAGAGAGAGAGAGAGTGAGAGAGAGAGAGAGAGGTTTAAAGCACTTTATTTTTCCATTACACCTTACATCACATTACTGAAAAAAGAAAAAAATTCCTAAAAATTCACAACAAGCTGATCATCCTGAACTGTACATAGCACCTCATTAAAACACCAAACATCGCAAAACCACACCAAATTATTAGTAAGTTTGTAATATGCAAATTCAAGTTTCAGCCTTCCTTGCACCAGATGCCGAAACATCATCTCAGGATCTATTGTAGAGAGTTGCAAACCTTTGTTTTTTCTGGTTTTCCAGATTGCCAGTTTGGCAGTTCCTATCAAATAATTTAGTAAAACCATTTTCCTTCTCATTAAAAAACTGTATTTCAGACCCCCAATAAAAACTACTTCAGAAAAATCCTCATTGAATCTTCTAAAACAAATCTCAAGCAAATTAAAAAGACCTTGTAATCTGTTACACTTTAAAAACAAATGCTCCAGGTTTTCCTCAATCCCACAGAACAGACATTCCCCCCACTGCTGGATTGAGGTGCGCCACATGCCGGTCCGTAGCGATGGCCCCGTGGATGATCCTCCACTGGAGGTCTGCCGTTCTCTTCTCCACCGGGGGTTTGTACAGCGTCCTCCACCTGTCCCGCACCAGGAAGTCTGGCTGTAGCAGTTCAGGCCATTTAGATGCTTTTATTCCTTTTAGTGATTCCTGGTGTGTCATTTTCACTGAAGTGCAATATAAGGCTTTTCTTATACGCATCTTTAAAAAGATCAAGCTGGGGGGTCGTGAAAGATAAAATCGAGTCCGCAATTTCACCATCTTCCTCATTTATGATAGGTGAGATCTTAATGTCTGGGAAGTCTTGGTTATTTCTCATGTCCAGTGTTTGTCTCCGTGCAATCCAAGACCTGCAGCCACTTGGTAGCGCATTGGAGATCTCTTCTTTCAGTTTAAAAACAAGACGCAAGGACCTTAAACCCGTCAACTCTTGGAGTTCTTCAGTAGATTTCCAGCCCCTCTCATCAAGAAGATGTCCAAGTTTGTAGATGCCATTCCTTATTAATCCTCTCCGCACAGTCACGGAGGAGAGCAATCGGGTCTGGATCAACGGATTAAAAAACAACGGTTCCTCTGGAGTCCAGTGTTCTTGCTCATCTATGTCTCGTTTCACTTTAAAAACAGTTCTCCATGTCTGCAGCATAAACTTATAAAACGGTGGAAGCTCTGACAGGCTTATTTCCTCTAATTTCATTAAAAACAAATGTTTGTCTAGACCAAGTCCTCCTGCCTGCTTCAGCAAAGCACTTGCTGTTTTGGCCCATGTCACATCTTTATAAAGAAGTCTCTGCACAGACTGTAATCTGAAGGCTCGGATCCGACTCCTCAAATCCACCAAGCCTTGCCCACCCTCCTGGACTGGAATATACAGGGCAGCTGCACGGATCCAGTGCTGTCCACTCCAGAAGAAGTTGACCAGTGTCCTTTGAATGTTTAAAATGAGTTCTTCAGGTGGCTCCATGACTGCAGTCCTGTGCCACAGCATCGATGCAGCGAGGTTGTTGATCACCAGGACTCTCCCCCTGTAAGACAGTTGTGGCAACAGCCACTTCCACTTTGTCAGTTTGGCAGACACCTTTTCCAGCAGACCCTCCCAATTTTTCTTCTGAAACTGTTCATTACCTAAAAAAACACCTAAAACTTTAAACCCATCTTGTCTCCAGCGTAACACACCCGGGAGTTGAGGAAAACCTGTGCCTTCCCACCCACCAACAATAAAACCTTCACTTTTGGACCAATTGACTCTTGCAGAGGAAGCTCTTTCATACAAACCAAGAGTTTGATTTAAAATTGTGATGTCATCCTGATTTGAAATAAAAACAGTAATGTCATCTGCATATGCTGATAAAAATAACTTAAAATTGTCCTGTGAATTAGGAATTGCTATTCCATTAAGATTCTTCCTCAACCTGCACAACAAAGGTTCTATGACCAGGTTGTATAGTTGTCCAGACAGTGGACATCCCTGCCGGATGCCTCTGGACACCAGGATCGGCTCACTCAAACCACCTCCTGCTTTCACTCAGCACAGACACATTAAAATACAGCAAATTAATGTAAGATATAAAACTGTCACCAAATCCAAAACACTTTAAAACCTTAAAAAGATATTCATGATCAACTCGATCAAAAGCTTTTTCTTGATCTAACGATAAAAACCCAAGATTTCCATGATAAAACTGATTAATGTCGATCATGTCTCTTAATAAAAACAGGTTGTCCGTAATTGATCTTTCAGGAATGCAGTATGACTGGTCCTTGTGAATCAACTGGTCTAAAACATTTTTCAGCCTGTTTGATAAGCATTTGGAGAATATTTTGTAGTCCGAACACAGTAAGGATACAGGTCTCCAGTTCTTTAAAAATCCCAAGTCCCCCTTCTTTGGAAGGAGAGACAGGACGGCTCGTCGACAGCTTGTGGGAAGTGTTTTGTTCTTGATGCAGTCCAACAATACTTCATAAAAATCTGGTCCTATTATATCCCAGAATTGCTGATAAAAATCCACAGATAAGCCATCAATCCCTGGAGAACGGCCAGTGTGTAGCTGATGCACTGCTTCCGTGAGTTCTTTAAAAGAGATTAAAGTGTCCAGTGCCTCTTTCTGCTGGTGCTCGAGCTGAGGCAGTTCCTCCAGCAGATCCTCAACGCTTGCAGCATCACAGCTCTCAGCGCTGAACAGCTGCTTATAGAAGTCTCTCGCTAGCTTCCTCATTTCAGCTGGATTTGAAGTCACCGATCCATCTTGCCGACGGAGATGACACATTTGCTTCTGATGGACACTTTTTCTCTCTAAATTAAAAAAGAAAGCACTTGGAGCGTCCATGTCCTTGACAGAGCAGAATCTGGCTCTTATCAACGCTCCCTTTGCCTGCTCCTGCAAATAAGAGTTCAGTTCTTGTTTTTTCTTTTTTTAAAACATCGCAATGCACAGCTTCACTACTGGATACAAGATTTCTTTCCATCGACTCAATGTCCTTCTGTAAAGTCCTTACTGTGTTTTTCACTATAGTTGATGTTTGGGAAGCATAATTCTGACAGAAAAGTCTTATGTTCACCTTTCCCACATCCCACCACTGACACAGACTTTCAAATGAAGACTTTTTCAACTTCCAGTTGCTCCAAAACACTTTAAAACTTTCACAAAATAAAACATCATTTAAAAACTTAACATTTAAAAGCCAGTAATAATTACACTTTTGTGTCTTCTTTATGTTTAAAACCAAAGTAATCATGTGGTGATCTGAAAAACCATTGGGAGAAATAGAAGCATCAATAACTCTATTACTCCACATTTCGTTCAAATAAAACCGGTCTAATCTTGCTCCAGAGACTCTATCATCACACACTTTCAGCCATGTGTATTGTCTCACACCCGTGTTTCTTGTTCTCCACACATCTATTAGCTGAAATTCATGAATAAAACTTAACAGGGTAGCAGCAGATTGACTGTGAGGCTCTTCACCATTTCGGTCTACAATAAAATCAGTTGTGCAATTCCAATCACCACCAATTACCAGACACACACTCTCATCATACTTCTGGACAGCATCTCTTAATTTCCTAAACAGATCCTTGCGTTCTGGACCGTTATTGGGAGCATATATATTTACCAGCACAAACACAGTTTCTTCATATTCAATTTCTGTTAGTAACAATCTGCCTTCAACAATCTTGTCTATATTTAAAATGTTGATATTCATGTTGGAAGAGAATAAAATGGCAACTCCTGCACTGTTGTTTGTGCCATGGCTTAAAACAAACTTGCCTTCCCACCACATTCCCCACTCAATTTCATTGTCCTTGTTAGTGTGGGTTTCTTGTAAAAAAGAAACGTTAACCTTTTTAATTTTAATAAACTCAGAAACCATTCCTAGTTTTCCCGGTCTCGTCCACCGTTTATATTTAGAGATCCCACCCTTAAAACATCCATGTAGGAATATAAAAATAAAGAGGACAGAGACAGAAAGAGACAGTAAAAAGTAAAGTTCACCACGTGATGTTTAAACATTTTGGTGTCTTTGGGAAACAACTTTATCTTTTCTCAATTTTGTTACCATTTTCTTCAGTCTAAACCTCTTTTCTTGTCTAAAGCCTCATAACTAACCGTTCTCTGAAATAACAGTACCGACGCTATGAACTTCTCAGGGTCTGGGAAAAAATCAGTGACATCGAAAGCCTTGCCAAAAGTCATGTCTAGAAAATCATTTATTTCTTTTAGAGTGTACACGTCCCTTTCTATCTGCGAGCCCACATCAGAAACCTCAGAAAAAGTATCATCATCTTTCATTTCTGTCTCACAGTTTTCTTGACTCTTTGATAGATCAACACTTTCCATTTTAGTATCTCCACGTTCACTCACATCGTTTTTCGTTACACTGTTTTCACCTGCTTCTGGTTCAGCACCAGCTTCCTCAGTATGACTGTCATTAATTACGCTTTCTGCCTGTTTTCCACTGTGATCCTCCCCGCTCCTCCACAGCTGAAGGCAGCGCGCTCTCTATCGCGTTCTCCCCGCCGCCCGCGGCACTCGGCCCGGCGTTCTCTGACGCGTTCTCCCCAACGCCCGCGGCACTCGGCCCGGCGTTCTCTGACGCGTTCTCCCCAACGCCCGCGGCACTCGGCCCGGCGTTCTCTGGACGCGTTCTCCCCAACGCCCGCGGCACTCGGCCCGGCGTTCTCGGACGCGTTCTCCCCGCTAACACCAACCTTATGTGGGCACATTAATCGCTTATGGCTAACATCCCCACATACAAAACACTTCATACTCCCTGTGTTGGCATAAATCATGTAAGCCTTCCCCTCATGCATCACCCTAAACGACACGTCAATACTCGGCTCGTTTAGGAACATGAACACTTGTCTTCTGAAAGACATTACATGTTTTAACGACTCATTCTTACAGCCGAGTGGAAGCGCTTTCATTGCACTAGCGACTTCCCGTAGCGCGAAAGTCCACGCTCAATCTCCTCGTTGGGAATGAATGGAGGCACGTTTGACACGGTTACTTTTGTGGTTGGAGCAACAAGCGGTGAAACAATAATAAATTCTCCACTTACCACAATCCCGTTTGTAATCAACCGGCCTACGTGCACCTCCTCCTTCACAAACACCACCACCGCTTTATTCATACGAGACGCAGATGTAATATTCTCATATCCAATCTCCTCTCCTACCGCGACCAACACATCCTCCACCGCCACACCTGACGCAGGAACACACCTGACGCCATGACGGAGGGACACAGGTGGCGTCACCCTCATGGAGAGGGACGCCATCCCGATCCCAAACAAAACACAAATACCCTCAAAAATAAACTATAATCTCCTTTACAAAAAAATAATTTAGTTTTAGTAGAAAAACGAAAGAATAGTAATAGAAAAAACCAAAAAGTCGCCCTCTCCACGTGGGAACCCTCGGACACCCAACCCTCTCAGACTCAGAAAGAGAGAGAGAGAGAGAGAGAGAGAGAGAGAGAGAGATGGGACGTGTGTTGTCATCTACGGTGAGAGTTTCCTCTGACACTGACATACAGGAGCCAGCTGTGAGCTGTCTGGCAGATCGGACCTAGGGGAGACGGCCGCCACCGCTGCAAAATCTTTAATTACTCGCTAACAAGAGAAACCGTCCTCATTTCAACCCGAGCACATTTCACCAGCTCACTCTGACAGGAGAAAGAGAATCCATTTTTGAGGGCAACAGCCACTGGAACAATCAGACAGGAAGCAAACAGGGGCATTCAGATTATATGGTGCATGACACTCCTAAACTAGTCACGCATAGCCAGACTTTTCCCACATGGCATCAAGTCTAGTCCACATTGCAGTGTATTCTGGCTAAGAACCACCTTTTTAGACAGGAAGAGATAGTCTGACCAACATATAAAGGGAACTTTTGTGTGGCCACTAGGGGCGGGGCTTATCTGAAATGAATAATAGCACAACAGTTGTACATAAATCACTGAAAAATGTGTGGAATGTCTATAGACCTTGTGATTATTGTTCACCCAAACAAAGAAATATGGTTTATTTCCTAGATTATTCACAAACAAAGTGGAAATATGCTGTTCTGCTTGTTTACTTGCTGTTAAGCACCTCAAATAACTTGATTCCACTAACCTGAAAGACTTTAGAAAATTCAGTTATTTATTGGTGATTCAGAAAGCATGACCCTAGTCAAATTAGTTCATTTCCCCTCTAAAGTTAAACTGTCAAAAGATTGAATAAGAGATTTGGAAAGACAAAAACACAACTGATTTATGCTAGGAATATAATAGAGAATTACCTCTTTTGAAGACCCTGGGTTTGTTTTATGTTAAGCTTCAATTCATTATATAGAGTATTGGTGAAAGAACATGTAAGTTGTGCAGCATTCAGAGTTGTGTGCAATTTTCAAATTGCTCCAGGCTATAGTGTCCTCTCGGCTTCATCAGATGGAGTTCTCTGCACCCCACGATGTGGCTTTTATATTGCAATAAAGGTTTAATCCCTGTCATTTTAGGACTTGCCTGTGGCCAGCCATTTTTGTAGAGGAGAAATGTAGCACAGAGGATTCTTTCATGTCAGTCTGTCTGCAAAATGTTCTACTGTGCTCTGTCTTTTTTATCTTTGGTCGTGTCCATTTTCTATTGTTGCTTTATGAGGCACTTGCTTTATTCCATCCCTGCTGTGTCTACATTTACAGGCACTTAAAGGCCTCAGGTTTCAAGAGGTTTCTAAAAACCTTCGCCAAACCCTACTCAAAGCATGCAACACTATTTTTAACTTAACACTTCCTATCTTTCTTGATTTGTTTGTTACTCTTTCATGTTCTTCAGGTGTGAACTTGTAGGGCATGAAATGGCAATATTATACAAGTAACACTATTTTTGTAACACATTTTTTCCACCATTCTCCCCTTTTATTGCAGACTGGAAGAAAAGAAAAAGGAGACCCGCTGAATTCAGCTATTGACAAGATGACCAAGAAGACCCGTGATCTTCGCAGACAGGTGAGTCAGTCTTCTGTCTTTCTAGAAAAATACTACACTGAAAGGAAGAGACTCATTAAAGGTTTACAGCAGTTCTGTCTTTCTTTCTTTCTTTCTTTCTCTTTCTCTTTCTCTTTCTTTTTCTTTCTTTCTTTCTCTCTTTCTTTCTTTCTTTCTTTCTTTCTTTCTCT
Source organism: Chanodichthys erythropterus (assembly GCF_024489055.1). Lineage (NCBI taxonomy): Eukaryota > Metazoa > Chordata > Actinopteri > Cypriniformes > Xenocyprididae > Chanodichthys > Chanodichthys erythropterus. The sequence goes on along the minus strand of NC_090232.1, from coordinate 35,983,998 downwards.
AAGTCATGTCTTTATTTCACAGAACACATACAATTATATTTTTTGTTTTCTTTTTTCCCCCATATGATATATTGTGTTTCATGGAACATAAAAGGAGATAAATAAGGGATGAGAGGATGGTGATTGTACCCGTCAAGATGTGTGTGTGTGTGTGTGTATATATATATATATATATATATATATATATATATATATATATATATATATATATATATATATATTATAAGTCTACTGAGGCCATTTCATAGCCTTGTGTGAGGAACAGACTGACATGTAAGCCATTTGAGAAACACTGGTTTACTCAGTCGTGTTTTATGAAGGTTGATGCATCAGCTATTCATACTTGCTAAAGGAAACATACATATATTGAGACATGAATATGCCTGAAGATGGTTTTAAACCTTTAAATAAAAACAGACAAAAAAGTAATTGTAATGCACAGCACAGAGCTATCTGTTGTATTTTTACTATGCATTCAAGAGAAAAAGTCTTTTGAGAATGGTTTAGGCTTAAATAACACCTCACATTTCTGAACATCTGACTGTCGTGTATAAGAACATCAAACAGCATGATGTCTCTAACTCAAGAAGCTGAGGTCCACGCTCTTGACTTTAGCAATCAGCAGAGCTTAAAAGCTCTTTTGATGCATTTTCTCTCTATCACCATGACAATGGAAGAAAGTGTCAAATCGGTCAGCACTGGTCTAAACCAAAAACACAGCCTAGAATAATATTTTAAGACATTAGACAGAGGGGCATTCCCATCAGACTGAAATATAATTCTCAGTCAAATAGAGTTTTTGCTGTAAATTTAATAGAGAATGAACATTACATTATGCTATTATATGATACTATTGCCTTACACTATTACCTGACACTTACATCAAGAAATGTAAGTATTCTGTCAGCTCATCAGTGTAAAGAATAAGGCTAGATAAAGTTATTTCACTGATTAAGAGAAACATAGGCTCTCCTGTCAGCCCAGTTAGGGCAAGATTTTTCTCACATAGTTGTTGTAAGTTTTTTGAAGAATTGACATAATTATTTGATACTTTAATGGTGCTTTTTATCATTCTGAAGTTTGATAGCACCCACCCAATTTACTACTTTTTATGGAAAACAGCAAGTAGGATATTGTTTACCAAAAAAAAAATCATCTATTGTGTTCCACGGAAGAAGGAAAGTCACATCCTAGGTTTGGAATGGCTTGAGGGTGTAAATGGTGACAGAATCTTGGGTGAAATCATTTTGGGTGAAATATTCCTTTCATAAACTTACCATATAACACATTTCAGAAAGGAATACTTTGTCCTACACTCTAAACATCAAAATGTCAGCTGTCAGGGAACATACAATCACCATAGTCACCCTCTCATTTGTGAGACTTCACCATATTGTCTACGAGATTGTATTTTTTCCAGTTTTCTGAGATTGATGTGTTCGAACATTCAAAACTTGTTTTGTATTCTGAGAAAAAAAAAAAAACATTTTTCCATGATTCTGTTATAGTACATGTTTACCAGTGCCTGATTCTCACATACTTCAAATGAATCAAATTTCCCTGTCTGCTGTTTTTGAGACATTGTTGTGTCATTCCATTGGCCAGTCACAATGTCATTTACTTGGCACGTTCCCTCCACCAACAATTTGCCTTTTCTCCCTGGTGTGTTTTCTTTGATTTGTTTAGGCATATAAAAACACGGTAATCATGTCCAGATCCACACCAAAACAACTGGTCCAAGATTGCCTTGGCCTGAATGAAAATGTACTCTGTTCGATTGTGGTGAAAAATGTATCCGACTCAACGGACCAATGAACCAATCTGTATCATAATTCATAGATTCAGTGTCTGAATCTATTGATGAGCACATTAGGTATCCCAGTTGAAAACCAAAGAACACCTCTCCATCTTAAACTGTTGCCTTGTGAAAGGGAACTGAACCAAGAAGAAGATGCAACATTGTAACAATTTACCTTCCTGTTTCGGAACAAAGCATACAGTACAATCTACAGGTTTGAAAATGCCCTTAGTCACAAGACATTCTCAAGTGATTGGTTTAAAAAGTTCTGTGTGGCCATGAGCAAGTATGGCAGATTTCAAATCTCACACTTCCAGGTGGTCCAGGATGAATATTAATGCTAACAGATAGCTTTCTCCAGGTATTATAGACCTCGTTGGCCTGCCCCCTCTGAGAGAAGACCCTCTTCACCCCACATCACAGTAAATCCATAGAGAGAGCAACTAATGTGGAATGGATGTTCGTTTTGAGCGGCCTGCTTTAATTACACACTTGGAGTTCAGGAGTGTGTTAGTGGGTGTATAAATCAACCGGCGCAGAGGTTAAAAAACAGTGCGCACACACACACACACAGCTGGAGTTAGCACATGAACGTTCGCCGTTTACCCTCCACCCGGTTTGTACAATCTTTTATAATTGGAAAACATCTTTTAAAATCTTCCCACTCCCACCCCCTTCACCAAGACTATAAATTCGATGGCCGCTTTTTCAGACTCAGCAGTCGTACATCACCTTCCTCATTTCTACTCCTCTACGCTCCTTCCCCCTCTCGATGAACCCTGTGGCGGTCGTGTTGCTGTGTCTTCTGTCACCCGCTTCGCTGGACCAATATTTGGAAAGCTGTAAACTTTCCTTGACACATGTATTGTAGTAATGTGTCGGTTGAGGGAGCTGGTTGTTTACAGATTTGCCAGGTCAAGCATTTTTAATCCTCTTAAGACATTTATTTAATTATCTATCATGGTCTGAGGCGGGGCAAGATGTTTCCCTCATGGATACATGGAGGTTTTATGGTACAGTAAAGTGGTTTAAAGGAAATGAAAAGTGTTTGATGGCCCTGATTTACCCCAGCTCACTCATCTCCTTGTAATTCAGACCAATCACTTCCTGTTCCTCCACTGCTGGTGGGCTCCATATGCTCTTGCATCTGATAAACCACCTCTCACCTTAGCAACATGTCACTAGAATCTCATTGCAAAACAAATTACATTTTAATCACTTTAATGGGGTTTGAGATCCCGAAAAAAACTTGCCGAGGGATCAAGGAGGATTCTAAGCGAATTGCAGACCAAGCTGTTGATGTATCTGATGTAAAATCCATGCACATATGTTGGATGTTCTCATTACGTATTTTAATTTCAGGCAGTGATCAACGGGCAGCAGTTGCCTGCTGTGTTTTTGCTGTTGTTTACCGACCCCACAGAACAGCAGCCACAGGCTTCATAACAGAAAAAAAACATCTTGATTCAATCAAAATGACTTATTAGGATTTTATTAGTTGATTGCGGGAAGGTGATGCATTGAGGGGTTAAGGCTAACCAATGCACAACTCACCATGCAGGACACAAAACAACCCATACAGAACACAGGGGAATGTGATATTTTGTGTACATTTGCATGTATGGATCTGGGTAGATATATGTGCTGCTTATGGCATGGTTTGTGTGTGCGTACGTGAGTAAATGCATTTCTTTCTCATGGCACAATCACTGAAGATATGAGATGCGAACCTCTGTGATCCACTCAGGGCTTTTCAGGCCCCTCAGTCAAATGAATGGAGGCATCGCCATCTCATCAAATCAGTCTCACCGGGGAAACATCCGAGTGTCTGTGGCAGCCGGCTTTGAGTTATTACTGTCTACCTGGCAAGAGAATATCCCAGCCCGACCAGTGTAAATCAAGCTATAATGGCGATCCTGTTCACGATCACAAACATTGCAGAGGACTATGGTTGATTTTCGTATTGCCCTTGCTGCTTAGTCTGTGTTGTGTTACATTTGCACTGTTTAGGTTTAGCATGTATTTATGAGTTGCTCTTTTTTAGATAGATAGATAGATAGATAGATAGATAGATAGATAGATAGATAGATAGATAGATAGATAGATAGATAGATAGATAGATAGATAGATAGATAGATAGATAGATAGATAGATAGATAGATAGATAGATAGATAGATAGATAGATAGATAGATAGATAGATAGATAGATAGATAGATAGATAGATCAAAAACAAAATAAAGAGAGTAGTCCATACTGGTTTGCATAAATGCATAAGCAGGTCTTTATGCTATACACAGGCATGCGTAGAATAACTACGCAACTTCAGCCCTGCAGTGAGCGCTCTGACTAATGCATTAGCATCGCTATCAGATCCATCAATAGTGCCGCAGAACAGATTAGACTAGTTCATATATACAGTAGAGATTAACCTCAAAAGAATCTTCCATTGCCTTTAGCCTCCTGAGCACTTATATCTCCTTCCGCATTGCGCAGAGGACAACTGATGATTCCCACACTCTCTTCTTAATTTTTTTTTTTTTTTTTTTTTTTTTTCCTTTGTATTAATGGAATGACATAGTGGCTCTGGGCTGTTAACCAAAAAGTTACTAGTTTGAACACCGCAACAGGCGATCCATGAACTATCACCATTGCGCCCTTGAGCAAAACACTTAGGTTGCTCCAAGGGGACTGTCTCTGTAATGAGTGTACTTTAAGCACTTTGGATAAAAGCATCGTGACGAAAAAAAAAAAAAAAAAGTTCTATGGTTCAACTATGTTGCTGTGATGGTACCCATTTAGCAGACACTTTTATCCAAAGTGACTTAGAGCAAACTTATTACAGGGACAGTCTCTCTGGAGCAACCTAGTGTTAAATAAAGCAAAATGGGGGCAGTTGGAAATCTAGTGGAGAGTGCCTTCTTCGCAAGTTCAAAGGAAGTGTTTGGTGATTACTGTTATTGTTATTATTAGTATTGTTTTTAGTATAGTATTGTTAGCAATAATGATAGTAGTATTCTGGGCAGACTAGCTTCGAGCTTAATTATAGAGGTTGCACCTTAAGTATTAGGGCCTAATTTAACCTCCTGTCCTCGTACGAGGACATTCTATTTTAGTGAATTTATCTGATAGCATACATCACAGTTTTAAGAGATACCAAGAGATAACAAATGTTTGGACGTTTGACCAGGACAATAACTTCTCCTTGGTCTTTAAAAATGACTGAATGATCAAATTTAGCACTCTTATGGAAATGTGATTATGGAATCATGTAAATCTGACTAATTTTTAAATTGTTTGTTATAAATCAACATCTCAGGAAAATGTTATGGGGTTTCTAATCAAAATATAACTTTCTGTTACAAAACAGGCCATTGATTTCAGACATGTCCTTAGAGGACACCCGGACTTAAATCATGCTGATCAGGCATTTTACTTATCTGATACTTATCAATATTCCTATGAAATATTAGATATTATTATGAAAATGTTGCCAACTATTACTCCCATTATTACACTTCTCTTTTCACTACATTTGTTGCTCTAAGAACACATTAATATGCAAATTAGATACAGTGTACATATACATTGCATTGAATTGAATGGGAAAACCCATGAATGGCCATTTTACTCACATGTTGCATAAAGTAAAATGGTATATCAATGCAGTTCATTATGTCTTTTATAAAATAGTTGAGAATCATCTTTAAACAAAATTTGGTTAAAAAAATCCTGAAACCAAAAAATTGATTGGTGCATGAAAGAAAAAAATCCCATTGTTTTTGCCTATACATTTCATGTCATTTTATTTTTTAAACAACTTAGTCCTGGCGTCCACTTATGAGGCCATAGAATAAAATATAATTTTTCAACAAAAAAAACTCCCCTCAACCCATACCCCCCCCCCAAACATAAACAAAAACATGTAACTAAACATGTTACATGCTATATGACAACTTTATTTTTATTTTTTTTCTTTACTATCATTCTACATGAGAAAGAAGGAAAGAAAGAAAGATGAATTTGTGTCACATCACAGGGTGTTTCGCTGAGCTAGTGGACCTCCTAGTGGAGTAATTCTGCAGTCATGGGGCCAGTCATGGAACTAAACCCAGCATTTGTCAGACCTCTCCCCCAGAGGTGCACCTCTCAGATGCTACCGAGTGCTTGAGCTCCCATAATGCTCTGCCACTGAGAACTATGGAGAGAGAGAGAAATAGAGAATGAAAAAAAAAATAAATAAATAAAACAAGAATAACAGCATGTAAAGAGAAAAGAAAACAAAACAAACAAAAAAAAAAAAAAACTTACAGACTTTCACCTATTTAGAAACTAGATAAGTGATACTGGAGGTGTGAGAATGTAATGTGTTGAACTTATACCCTTAATTATCTGTTCTTATGCAATTAGCAGTCCCCACACACATCCCTTTACTTTGAGCTATGTGTCATCTGTCATCACATTCCTAATAAATGTGTCTGTCAAGTCCTCCCTCCCAGCTCTCTGTTGACGGATAGCTTAGTTCAGGATGCTCCTCTAGTGCACAACATTTTTCTGAACATATGTTTAAGCAAGCTCTCTCTCTCTCTCTCTCTCTCTCTCTCTCTCTCTCTCTCCCTCTCTTGTTCAGTTTCTCTTAGTGGGGATCCATTTTGTAAAGTGCAAATAGAAACAATCTCGAGTTCCTACAATGTACAGTACATGCTTTGAAAAAAAAAAAAAAAAAATTGGAATGATTAGTTATCCTGTAGATACACAAAGCTTTCAGATTTTTCTTAATATTTACTCTGTGTGGATGAGTGCAATTATTGCTATGGGCATATGGCTTGTTTTTGTGACCTTGAGAGTGTTGGCACCGACTGCTATTCTGACGGTGTCTTGTTACTGCAGCCGCTTTGACTTCTTTGGAACTGTTTAGCTGACAGCTACTCTTAATCTACATCTAAGAAATTCTCCTAGAGACAGACACACAGAGAGAAGCTCATAAATCTTGCCTGCTCTCAAACTAAAACTGATTTTCAAAGCAGAGCTCAGTTTAACATTTCTGAATCAGTTGTACATTTCCCACATTTATAAAATTCTTGAGCAGAAATTGTTTGAACTTTAAACAATCGCTCTGAGTGATGTCTGCAGTCTGGAGAGTTTGGGTTCCCTCAGCGCTCTGAACTGTCAGACTACTACTGTACAGTATATGGCAGTCATTTCTGGATTGCTTGTGCACAGCATGTACTGTAATATATGCATGCTTTGACAGTTTATGTGTCAACATATGCAGTTCCCATTTCTTTTAAAACCTTTGGGCTGAGCCTGTTACAGATCTGGCTTTATAAATTTGTGTTGTATTCAGAAGCAGTTCTGGTGAAATGTGTTAAACAGCTGTTTCAGAATCCCACAACATTAGTTATTCTGCCATTCGAAAGTTTGGGGTTGGGAAGATGTTTTATTGTTTTTGAAAGAAGTTTCTTATGCTTATGCTTATGTGTTTTTTGTTTTTTTTGTTTTTTTTAATACAGTAAAAACAGTAATATTGTGGAATATTATTGCAATTTAAAATAAATGTTTTCTATTTTAAAATATTTAAACATTGTATTTATTTATTTATTTATTTTTATGTTTTATTTTTTTTTTTGTGTGTGTGTGTGTTGGCACTGCTGAATTTTAGCAGTCTTCAGTGTCACATGAACCTTCAGAAATCATTCTAATATGCCTATTTAGTGCCCAAGAAACATCTCTTATTATTATCAATGTTGAAAACAGTTAATATTTTTGTGTCTTTGATGAATAGAAATAAAATAATTCATTTACATTTATGCATTTGGCAGACAGTTTTATCGAAAGCAATTTACATTGCATTCAAGGTATTCATTTTAGCAGTTAATGTATTCCCTGGTAATCAAACCCATGACCTTGGCATCATGTTCTATGGAATGCTCTTGAATTTCTTACATACTCCAATTTTTTTAGTGGTAATGTATGTTTACATGGAGTGAATATGTGAATAATCATACTGATAGCTCAAACGGAATGAAAAGGCATCATGTAAACATTTCAACAGGATAAAAATGATTAGAATATGAAATAAAGTTCTGTCTTTAAATTAAATGAATAACCAATGTGATCTCATGAGAATACAAGTGTATTTTCATGTAAAGTTTGGTTCTACCACACATACATTTACTTACATTTTCATACACACAAAAATGTACAATATTGACGTATTTATAGCACTAAAACATAAAAATACTTATGTATTAACAGCAATAAAACGTAAATTATTTACGTATCCAAGTGTGAATGTGTATGAATTCCCATGTATTAATATTAAAATTGTGGCATTAATGTTTTAAATCAGTTGTATTCAATTGTCATATCAATACATGTTTTTAGTCAAATTTATTGAATGCAGTTTACTCATCTACTTATATGGAATAACATTTCTGTTTGTGACATGTGCTGCAAACTTGTTTCGAAGGATTACAAATGTTAAACAAGACTACACTTTGAAACCTTAAAATTAGGGGTGTAACGATTCACTCGTTTTCTCGTTGCATCGATTACAAATCCTGACGATGCATATGCATCGATATTGAAACATGTTTTTTTAATCGTGAATCATTCATTTTGGTCGATATTAGATGTAAAATGCTAAGAATCGGATTAAACGTGTTTCTATAGCTATTCAGTGCTTTAAAATATATAAACATTAAATTACTACATGCGCGAATTGATGGAGACGTTGCGCGCCGTCATTCACGCCCTCACAGCTCTCCTTCACTGATACGCGCTGCACTCTTTACCGCCTTTCACTGGTTGCGCTCACGCTCCGTCCATAGTTTTAATTGACACATTTTTGTGAAGCCCACGATTGAGCTCTCCTCAGGACGGCCACTGCTATTCTCATGAGCAGATTACAGCTCTCTATTGAGACAGCGATTAGTCCTGAGTCAAAACGATCAAGCCATTGATAAAGCTGCCAAGTCATTGCGTGGTCACTACTGTTGAACTAAAACACTTCCATTGAGTGGAAACGTCACCATTATTTTCTATAAGGTAAAATATTTAAGTTTTACGGAAATGGGACATAACCATTGATATTACCTGAGAAGCTGAAGTAAAACCCTGCTTATTCAAGTGCGCACATTTATTGCATGGACGGAGCAAACACATAATGTAAGTGTCTAAATGCATACGCACAGTTCCAATGAATGACAATGAATGAATGAAATGGAATTTAACTTCATGTTTTTAAACTGAATATCAGAAGGAACCTGATGAAATAACTACAACATTAACAGACACATGCAGTTTATCTATTAATCAGATGTGCATTAAAGTTGAATTCATTACTATAGCAACAGTAGACACCCAGCGCCTTTCTTTCAGAATCACCATAAGGAAAATGTTCTGTATAAAGAGAACAAAGAGGGCTTTTATAACTATTCCATGAAGAAAAGTTAGTTTAGGATTAGTTGGGAGAGTGCATGATATTCTAGGGTAGTCTCTCCATTATAAGCATTGGTATGTTTAATGTATATGGAACACTTTAATAAGGTTGTGAAGCCGTTAATACTATCCTACACTATAGTTAACACAAACTAACAATACTTTTAAAGCCTTTTACAATTTTGGCTTATGTAAATTTCTACAAATGCCAATTTTTAGGCTATTAAAATAAAGTTATATAGCATCATTAAGAATGAACATGAACTTACACTAACAATGGACAAAAGGTTGTTTTTTGCACTTACTCTCTGTAGGCTGCTGAGTAATTTACACCTTAAGACACTTTGGGGGAAGCATTTCAATAATCCTAATGAATGTAACGGACGGCTAACCTGCAAAGGAGAGTTTTCTAGCCTTTATCGATCCATTTTATCAAGCTTCCTTAAGGGACTTTTATTTTGATAAGCGACTTGACACGCAACATTTGGACTGTATAAAGTGCGGCCCATTTGCACCAGGTGTGTGTGTGTGCACGCTGATTGAAGGACGCAGCTTGCAATCTGTGATGTTTTCTCTCCTATTGTATTTTTGCACATCCCACTAGAGGGTTAAAAGGTGAACGAGTTTATTTTATTTATTTATTGTATTCTACTATTAACTGTATTGTTTTATTCTGATGTTGGTTTTTGTGTAAGAGTTATAGTGTGTGTTTTTTTTTTTTTTTGTTTGTTTTTTTTTTTGTTTCTTGCTGTAGCTCTTACGGTGTCTATAAAACGCTAATGGAAACATCAGTTTAAGGAGTATCTGACCATCATTCCAGTGGGGTAGCAACAATGAATGCATATAAAAATGCAGAATTGAATCGAATTAATCAAATTGCATTGAATTTTAATGTGAATCGTCTCAAATCAAATCATTCTTAATTTGCAAAAATCATTCTTGAATCGAATCGAACACGGGAATCGGGAATCGAAACGATTCACTGACTACCAAAAGATTCACAGTCCTATTTAAAATTAATACAATTTCGATCTTCTTTCGGCGATCTTCATCTTCATTCTCAGCAGCGACCGCCACAGTCAAAGCCTGCGCTTGTTATGATTTACATTTGAAAGTTGCGACCTCGAAGCGTGACATAGTTTACGGCACTGATATTGAATGCTCTTTGTTTTTCACCGGCTTCGTCACAGATTGCGACATGCCGTGTTTCTGTGGACTGACATTTGAAATGAGCGTGCGTCTTCATGGAGAGAAGCCGGATTCATATTTTCATGGATTAATAAGTCAAATTCTGCTCTGTACCCTATAAAAAAATATTACCGCCAGAGAGGACTGCGACTGCATCATCATTTGAACTACTTTTGGTACCACTTTTGACATTTTCGCAATAAATTAATTGTGATTATGCTTGTTTGTCTGTTATTCTTTTATTTATAACAGTATAGTTTTAAGAAATGGTTATGGGTAAGTTTAGGGGTAGGTGTAGGTGTAGGATTAGCGGCTCAAAATATCATTTTAATGTTTTTTGTTTTTTTTTCTAAAATTGTAATTTTCCGACACATTTCTTTCCATTATGTTTTATTCTTTTAATATTCTGTATAAAATGGGTATGTTTAGGTTTGGGGTAGGGTTTAGGGATCTTACATTTATCTACAAAATGATAAAAGAGAAATTATACATATACTGTATCTTTATGACATGAAAGATTCGTAAATATTTTGTTTGTTTTTTTGTTTTGTTTTTTGCTGTAAAAAAACGTAAGTATTATTGTGTTTTAGTGCTATAAATACATCAATATCACACATTTCACCACCTTTCTAAATGTACAAAAATGTATGTTTTGTGTCTTTGAAAGTTACGTATTAATACCCACGTATTAACAATGAGACCAGGCTGGAATACTTGAATCCAGTAAGTGAACTTTTGGATTCAACTTTTTTTTTTTCACAATTACAGTCATAAATAGTATATTGTAGAACTCTTTTTCCAGGCCTTGGTGAAAAGAGATGGTGAACAGACCACTTGTTTCATAATCTGTAAAATTTAGTGTTGTATTTTAAGCATGGCCAGTTATAATATGCATATAATACCATGTGGATCTATTTACATACTGTTTTATGATGCATAGATTGCAAATCCATTAAAATGATCATTAATGTGCAGAGTCATATACTTGCACATTACATTTTAATGTGGGAAGGACAATGAACCATTTAGCCAAATATTCACTTTAGTTGAAGTTAACTTAATATTGTATTTTTGGTTAATGCATTTTTATTGTCAGACCCCCTGCAGTACCACCACAGACCCCCTGTTGAAGACCCCTGGGCTAATGTTTACACAAGGGAAATCTTTTGTAAAGGAATTGTTAACCCAAAACTGAAAAATAAAATTTTCTTAGCATTGCATCTACAGTTGGACTGAATTTATTCGTACTGACACAAATCTGTGCATGTAGTCAATGTCACAGAGACAGACACAGAAAGCGAGAGCCCCAGAGAGGCGCCACTCCCCGTTTTTGCTTCTAAAAAAAAAAAAAGCCCTGCATTGCAGCGCAGTCAAGGCTGAAGTCAGTGGGCAATACATTAATGCAGGCAGTCGGACTCAAGCTGGAAGTACAGTGCTTCTACTCACCGATAAAGTCCTCAGTGGGCCCTCACCGATCAGGGATCAGGGTACAGTGGTACTTCAGTCGGTCATAGTGAAGTATGATAACAGCAGCAGCTGATAAACCCATGTGCACACCTCCTCACATCAGCTCTCATTAACAGTCTAAAAACACCTTCCCACAGCCTGTCGTCTTATTTCTATTTCAAGAAATTGCCAATTGTCACACTGCCACAGCGTCCATCACATTCGCTTATAGATGTGTGTATTGACTCCAGTGTTACGTGATTCTGTGTCTGAGATTGGACATTTTTGTTATGCGAGAGATGTGTGAATGTGAATGTAGAATGTGTTATGTAAGGAATTGCTCTTAATTTCTCAGAAGAGTTTGCATTACATGTACAATTTCAATGAACTACAGAAATTTAAAACCTTGAGTTAATGTCCAGCATCGATTGTTGTTTTGATGAAGTATTGTGTCATTTTGCTGAATCATGTGCATGCTTGCTCTAAAAACTATTGAAGTTTAGTTGTGACACTATATTTAATTTTACACTCTAAAAAATGCTGGGTTAAAAACAACCCAAGTTGGACAAACCCAGCAGGTTGGGTTAAAGGGCACCTATTATGCCCTCTTTCACAAGATGTAATGTAAGTCTCTGGTCTGGTCAAGTTTCAGCTTAAAATAGGCCACAAATTTGCCCCTATTTGGGGGTGAGAAAAAACATGCCATTTACTATATTAATATATTGCTGGCTAAAAAAAATAAATCCAAAATTGGTTGAAAAAAATGTCTGGGTGAAAACCACCCAATCCCTGGGTTTGTCCATATTTAACCCATCATTGTTTAGAGTGTAAGTAGATTAAAAAAGTTGCGGCAAAAAAAAAATTAAACAGCAGAAGGATTTATCGAAACATGGCAACGCGAGCACAATATAGTAAAAGATCTCTATAAAATTACAAAAAAAATTAACTTCTATATAAACCCGATTCCAAAAAAGTTGTGACACTGTACAAATTGTGAATAAAAAAGGAATGCAATAATTTACCAATCTCATAAACTTATATAACATATAATATAATATAGATAACATATCAAATGTTGAAAGTGAGACATTTTGAAATGTCATGCCAAATATTGGCTCATTTTGGATTTCATGAGAGCTACACATTCCAAAAAAGTTGGGACAGGTAGCAATAAGAGGCTGGAAAAGTTAAATGTACATATAAGGAACAGCTGGAGGACCAATTTGCAACTTATTAGGTCAATTGGCAACATGATTGGGTATAAAAAGAGTCTCTCAGAGTGGCAGTTTCTCTCAGAAGTCAAGATGGGCAGAGGATCACCAATCTCCCAATGCTGCAGCGAGTTTGAAGTTATCATCATCTACAGTGCATAGTATCATCCAAAGATTCAGAGAATCTGGAACAATCTCTGTGTGTAAGGGTCAAGTCCGTAAAACCATACTGGATGCCTGTGATCTTCTGGCCCTTAGACGGCACTGCATCACATACAGGAATGCTACTGTAATGGAAATCACAACATGGGCTCAGGAATGCTTCCAGAAAACATTGTCGGTGAACACAATCCACCGTGCCATTCGCCTTTGCCAGCTAAAACTCTATAGGTCAAAAAAGAAGCCATATCTAAACATGATCCAGAAGCGCATGCATTTTCTCTGGGCCAAGGCTCATTTAAAATGGACTGTGGCAAAGTGGAAAACTGTTCTGTGGTCAGATGAATCAAAATTTGAAGTTCTTTTTTGGAAAACTGGGACGCCATGTCATCCGGACTAAAGAGGACAAGGACAACCCAAGTTGTTATCAGCGCTCAGTTCAGAAGCCTGCATCTCTGATGGTATGGGGTTGCATGAGTGCGTGTGGCATGGGCAGCTTACACATCTGGAAAGGCACCATCAATGCTGAAAGGTATATCCAAGTTCTAGAACAACATATGCTCCCATCCAGACGTCGTCTCTTTCAGAGAAGACCTTGCATTTTCCAACATGACAATGCCAGACCACATACTGCATCAATTACAACATCATGGCTGCGTAGAAGAAGGATCCGGGTACTGAAAAGGCCAGCCTGCAGTCCAGATCTTTCACCCATAGAAAACATTTGGCGCATCATAAAGAGGAAGATGCGACAAAGAAGACCTAAGACAGTTGAATAACTAGAAGCCTGTATTAGACAAGAATGGGACAACATTCCTATTCCTAAACTTGAGCAACTTGTCTCCTCAGTCCCCAGACATTTGCAGACTGTTATAAAAAGAAGAGGGGATGCCACACAGTGGCAGAAAGATGGCCTTGTCCCAACTTTTTTGAGATGTGTTGATGCCATGAAATTTAAAATCAACTTATTTTTCCCTTAAATTATACATTTTCTTAGTTTAAACATTTAATATGTCATCTATGTTGTGTTCTGAATAAAATATTGAAATTTGAAACTTCCACATCATTGCATTCTGTTTTTATTCACAATTTGTACAGTGTCCCAACTTTTTTGGAATCGGGTTTGTATATATGTGCAGTGGGTACGGAAAGTATTCAGACCAAGGGGGTTTTTTCACTCTTTGTTATATTGCAGCCATTTGCTAAAATCATTTGTTCATTTTTTTCCTCATTAATGTACACACAGCACCCCATATTGACAGAAAAACACTTCCACAGCATGATGCTGCCACCACCATGCTTTACTGTTGGGACTGTATTGGACAGGTGATGAGCAGTCCCTGGTTTTCTCCACACATACCGCAAAAAGTTCTATCTTGGTCTCATCAGACCAGAGAATCTTATTTCTCACCATCTTGGAGTCCTTTGGGTGTTTTTTAGCAAACTCCATGCGGGCTTTTATGTGTCTTGCACTGAGGAGAGGCTTCCGTCGGGCCACTCTGTCATAAAGCCCCGACTGGTGGAAGGCTGCAGTGACATTTGACTTTCTACAACTTTCTCCCATCTCCCGACTGCATCTCTGGAGCTCAACCACAGTGATCTTTGGGTTCTTCTGTACCTCTCTCACCAAGGCTCTTCTCCCCCGATACCTCAGTTTGGCCGGACGGCCAGCTCTAGGAAGGGTTCTTGTCGTCCCACACATCTTCCATTTAAGGATTATGGAGGCCACTGTGGTCTTAGGAACCTTAAGTGCAGCAGATTTTTTTTTTTTTTTGTAAACATGGCCAGATCTGTGCCTTGCCACAATTCTGTCTCTTCAGGCAGTTCCTTTGACCTCATGATTCTCATTTGCTCTGACATGCACTGTGAGCTGTAAGGTCTTATATAGACAGGTGTGTGGCTTTCCTAATCAAGTCCAATCAGTATAATCAAACACAGCTGGACTCAAATGAAGGTGTAGAACCATCTCAAGGATGATCAGAAGAAATGGGCAGCACCTGAGTTAAATATATGAGTGTCACAACAAAGGGTCTGAATAATGTGATGTTTCAGTTTTTCTTTTTTAATAAATCTGCAAAAATGTCAACAATTCTGTGTTTTTCTGTCAATATGGGGTGCTGTGTGTACATTAATGAGGAAAGAAAAATGAACTTAAATGATTTTAGCAAATGGCTGCAATATAACAAAGAGTGAAAAATTGAAGGGGGTCTGAATACTTTCTGTACCCACTGTGTATATATATACATATATATATATATATATATATATATATATATATATATATATATATATATATATATATATATATATATATATATATATATATATATATATATATATATATATATATATATATATATATATATATATATATATATATATATATATATATATATATATATATATATATATATATATATATATATATATATATATATATATATATATATATATATATATATATATATATATATATACATATATATATATATATACATATATATATATACATATATATATATATATATATATATATATATATATGTAACAATCAAATTAAGTTCTTCATATCTTCTAAAGGGGCTTCCTGAGACAGCACGTGGGGATATATCTTTCAGTTTGGCCTGGAGCAAAAACATTTAAATCAATGCTAAAGCTTTAACCTAAATGCCATCTCTCCAGAGCAAGAAAATAATTTCTCTGGCTTTCTCCACTCTGCCCTTAGACCTCTGCGATGATCACTGAAGGGGAGGGGGTTTTGCTATCAGATTCATTTACAGACATGACAGGAAGATCAAGCAGCACATCTCCACTTGCTCTGTTCCTTTCCCTCCATCCCCTTTCCTTTCCAGATGTCATTGTTAATACTATAGAAATTCTGTTACTTCATTTTGATATGTATTGGCTGCCTTTTCTGTTAACCAGGTACAGAAGCATGTTTATCACCTGATTGTCCTTGACATTTTAGTAAGAAACGTTGAGCTATTGACCCAAAGCTTCTGTCGTTATCTGCAGAATATTCAAATTTTAAGACTGAAATGCAAAGTTTAAGCCACTTATCATTTGTTTTTGATTTTGCCATTTATTTTTATTTATTTATTTATTTTGATGGAGAATGCGGGAATAATTTAACAGCATAATGAACTGCTCTTGTTTTCTCGGATTAAGAAGTAAAACATCTGTCGGCTTTGTTCTGAGCCTTACACTGAGTAAATTACAGAAGATCACAGAATTTCATTGTCAGTTTGACTTTCTATCTCGGTGGCATCTGTTTTCATGTTGTAGCAGGTGGTTAATCCTTAAAAATACACTTTCCTGTTTGTAAGCAAAATTAGCAAACACAAGCTAATCTCATCTCAAGATCTCCCCTATTTGAGACAATAAAAGATTTGTTCTCCGGCATGGCTAAGTGCATGCTTTCGTCCTTATTTTGACTTTGTTTCCTTTTGAATGACTTGATTAAGTTTGCTATGCTGATTTTTACCGGTGCTCTGGTGCCATTTGGAGGAAGAGAACAAAGGAATAGAGAGAAAGTGTGAAGAGAGGCAGAAAGACAGAAAGGGGTAGATGACAGGTAGGATCACAAGATTTCCAGTTTTTTTTTTTTTTTTTTTTTTCACAGCAATTTAAAGCAAAGCACTTCCTCTCCTCAGTGTTTCCAATTTTTGGCTTGCTGTTTTTGTAGTCTGCGAGGAGTCGGCGGCACACTCCATTCGTCTTTTTTTTTTTTTTTTTTTTTTTCCAATTTAGTCCTGAGATTACATGAGTATAACTTCAATTCCCTCTTTGAAAAAGACATTAGACATGAGGGGCTTCACCGTGGACTACTTGTTGTCTTGCCAATGCTATATGCTATTGGAACATTTAACAAGCTTTTGTGAGTGTGTATGATTTAACATGCTGGAACATTTGTAACATGCATTATATTAAATAAAGGATTAAAGGTCTGCAACCTGGAAATGAGATTTTCCCAGTAAACAGTAATTAATCTCACTGGCATAACGATGATAAGATGCAAACGGAACTGACCCTAAAATGTCATGGTCGATGTCAACAGAAAATAATTATGGCTTAAATAATCTTAATAAAAAAGCAGAGACAGATGACTTGCTCTCAAGCTCCGTGAGAACTTAGAAATTAATTTTAAGAAGGGGTGAAATGCCATCAGACTGAGTCCCAGTTTAAGATTATTAATATATTCAAATACTAGTACGGTAGTGTTCTTCTTTTTTCATGTAGTCCATTTTTCACACATGTACACTCTAGTTTTTCAGTACATATTTCTATTCAGTATATCCAGAAAAATTATAAATTTTAGTCACTTTTTTTTTATTTCATTTTCTCTGGGGTTGCACCCAAACCATTACGAAGACAAGCACACATCCTTTACCAGAGGTTATTAGAGACAGAGCACCAAGGTTCATTAAAACATTTCAATTAAATCATCGCCACACAGGGAGAAGGATCATTACCTTCGAACTGTGCTCTGTTTTCTGAATTTCATGCTCAGGTGGCCAAGAACTCCTCCACTGAGTGCTGCACATTGATTGAAAAGATGACGTCCTCATGCTTGGCTCCAGTTTCATGGCCTGTTCCACATCCCAGCATGGCCTTAAACTTCCTTACTTGCCAGCAAGAGGGGCTGTGGCAGTTACTGAGTTATTCAGGGTTTCTTGCAACAAAAACATAATTTTCTTTTACCAATAATTTTGGGAGATTTTCCATCTGGCTGTGAATGTACATTCAGTCTTTTTTGTGAAGACTTTTTTGTCAGTCTAACCAAGTAAAATAGTTCCACAAAAAGAAATAAGTATCACTTTTTCATTAGATCACACCACCAGTTTAGTACTACACTCTTTGTGGGGTGGGCTGGTTCAGTGGGGTTCTGTATGGAACCCTAGGGTCCTTGACTCAATTTTAAAGCTTTTATGCCAAAATGGTACTATATAAAGAGAAATGCATAATACTTTCATGTTTAATGGGTTACTTTTTCTTTTCTTTTTTCTAGTGATAAAGCATATTTATGAGCTGTTTATTTCATAAAATAAAAAATAAACCTTAATCCATAAAATGATCCCATGATGGGAATCCCAAAAGGGTTCTATAATTAAGTTTTTTTTTTTTTTTTTTTTAATTTAATCAAATTAATCATAGCTTTTGAATAGTGCATTTCTACAATTATTGGCTACAATCTATGCATATGAAACTGAGCCCAGTCAAGCTGAAGCTACTGAAAAGTTGTATATTAGGACTGACTGAGAAAGAGTAAGGAAAATCCTGTTTTCTATGACATGTCCCCTTTAAGGGCAGCTCAAGTTCTGACTGTTTCTTGCCAGTGATGGATTATGCGTCGCCTTTAGCCATAATTCATCATTACTGTCTACCCACCATGGCCTAGCACAGGGTTTTTAATTGGTTAAGATATGTGCTTGCCTCACTGAATGATAATTATTGCTTGTTAGGTGTGTTTCCCATTATCCATTAGGGTACATGTGTCCTGGGATTCTACCTACTGCCCCATTAGAATAGCCCACAATGTTTTTCCTTCCTGCATATAAATGTGAATGATGCCAATGTGTGTTTCTGCTAAACTAAAATTGTCTATTAAAGCCATAATGAAATCAAAATTGACCAGTCTCATTTGTTATGGAATTTTTTAGTATTTATAATTTTTTTTTTTATCTGTGCACATCATATATATATATATATATATATATATATATATATATATATATATATATATATATATATATATATATATATATATATATATATATATATATATTGTTCTTAATTCATGTGCCCTCATAGTCAAAATAACTTCCTCTCCCTCTCGTGACGGCATCTCTTCTCTTCCCTGATGTTTACTCCTGATTTTTACAACCTGTCACTCACATGAGATCACACCAACAGCAAACCACAATGGTCCAATGATCTAATCAATTCCTAATGAAAAAATCATGTCCCACCAAACTTTTTTTTTTTTTTTTTTTTTGAAAAGCCATTTCACTTAGATATGCATCTCAGTAGGGAAGAAAAGAATATTGTAACTTCTATTTCATGCCAACTTTAATACTGATTGTATAGCTATAACCTGTTTTATAAGAGCATCGTGTTGTTAATTATGACATATGTTTCAGGAGATATAATAAGCTTTTCTCTTACCTTGAGGCAAAATGTTTGACTGTGTGTTTTGGGTTTATGTGATACTGGCTTATGCTCAGAGCTAGTGACCAAAAGGTTTCTAGCTTGATCACTGCAATTAGCAAGCCATGTGATTTCAGCATTGTGCCCCTAAGCAAGGCACTTAACCTTTAAATTGCTTACTATTCCTTCCTTGCCTGTTGTTTTCTTAGGTACTGTAGAATTTGCATGTATTCTCTCTTGCTATGCCAAAACATTGCTAAAATATTTGAAGCAACATAGCTTTTATTTCATAATAACATAGTAGATGTGTTAGTTTCTTTTTTAAGGCCTCTTTGACATCACCGCTCCGGAAATGTGCCATCAGACATTTTACCCATGAGTAAAGTGGTAGATTTCAAATCACACACTTCCAGGAAAAAACTGCAATTAAGATGGATGTAGATGGTAGCTTTTTCCAGTTATTACAGACCTACTTGAAGCATCTCAATGATCAAGTGTTTACATAACAGTGCATCAGAGCAAATGCCACCTATAAATGTGCTTTCTGTTCAGTCCCGTTGCGCTCCATCTAGCTGTTTTTAACACAAGAACGCACTTAAGCTCTCCATTAGAAAATATGTTAAACCTGGAGTTTACTGCTTGTAAATGCCCAGTAGTAGGAGCTCAGAGTACAAGTTCAAGTACCGGACAGTTTATGTAGGACAGCAGCTGATCCCACTTCTCTCTGTCTTTTTTCTCTAGCTAAGGAAGGCTGTTATGGACCACATATCTGACTCTTTCCTGGAGACCAACGTGCCTCTGCTGGTGCTGATAGAGGCGGCCAAGAGCGGTAATGAGAAAGAGGTTAAGGAGTATGCACAGGTCTTCCGTGAACATGCCAACAAGCTGGTGGAGGTGAGTAACATATAACACCCCCTCACTCAACTCCCTCATCTCATTCAGCCAGAGCGGATGATTCTTATCTGGGGCACTGCAGGCCACTATCATTCAGAGCACGAGGTGGCCTTTAGGAAGTCATCTGCCAAGCCAAGGCAATTTAATGCCGGAATATGGTGCAGTGGAGCTCAATTCTGTAATGACAAATTTGTGTTTGATAACATGGATTCGGATCACAGAGTGGGAATGACACCAGGGAATGGCTTTAACATTTTTTTTTTTTTCCTCTTTAATATCTCTCATGACTCGACTTCAAATATGCGGTTCATTCCCATTATCGAAAAGCAATATGGTGACTGAGGTAAAATGGCTGAAAGGGAAAGAGACGCTTATCTGAAGGGTGGTGTTAAAGGTTGATATGTCAAAAATGCAAAAGGGCATAAAACGTATACTGAACAGAACTTTTCAAAAGTATTAGAGGATCACAGTTAAACTGATAAATCCTGACATGTTCTCACACTCACTTTTGCACACAGTAGTTTTGAATTTCACATACTAGCTAGTGTGGGTGCACACGTTTTCCTAGCTAAGTACAGTGCTCAGTGTAAATGAGTGCACCCCCTTTGAAAAGTAAAATTTTAAACAATATATCTCAATGAACACAAAAACAATTTCCAAAATGTTGACAAGACTAAGTTTTATATAACATCTGTTCAACTTATAACATGAAAGTAAGGTTAATAATATAACTTAGAGAACAACATTTTCAGTTTTACTCAAATTAGGGTGATGCAAAAATGAGTGCACCCCACTGACACCCTGCGTTCCAATGTCCATACTATCCATCCTAAATAGTATGTGAGATTAAAATAAGTGTGTCCCAAAGCATAGTATGTTGAAAAGAGTATGCCAAAAGTCCCCGGATGGTCTACTATTTCCGGTAGATTTTCGAAGTGTGGATCCGTGCACACTATAGGGGCTAATATTGCCCACAACCCATTGCGCATTGGACGAGGATTCAGTTCAGAACTACAAACACGAGTAAAAAGTGTTAAAAACTACAAAACATGGCGGATATACGCGATCGACGCTGAGAGATTTGAGTGACTAATAATCAGTTTAACCTGATAGAAAATATATATTTAATGTTACCCGTGTTATTTTTCATCTGCAAATACCAATGTGGACTTTTATAAAGATCCGAATGGCCATTAACTTTTAAATGCATCATTATGCATTAATATGAGGAGAGTTCTCCACATGAAAGATCCGCGACTGCAGATCAACGTGCTGCATTTCTCTCCGATACGGTAGGAAATTAACTAAATGAAATGTGGAGGATGTAAGATGATTGACAAGCCAGTTTACGGTGACAGTATGCGACAGAGAGAAAAGACGCGATTGTATGACATGTTAGTATGTCCCAAAGCTTGTCAACTCTTTTACTACACACTCAAAAGTAAGTACTTTTTGTTCACATAAAGAGTATATACTTTTAGGGTGTAGTATAAGTAGGCGAATTGGAACGCAGCAAAAGTCTCTGGAGTAAAGCTAAATTTTAGACTACAAATGTCTAACAAGACTTCAACCACAGGTGAGTCTAATTATTCATTACACAGGTGTCCAGCAGACAGTTGACTATAAAAGGGTGTTAAAACCCCTTCCCATTTCATGCTGTCAGCAATGGCACCACATGGAGGAGAAATGTCACAAGACCTGAGAAAGAAAATATTTTATTTACACCAGAAAGGTGAAGGCGACAAGAAGATCAGCAAAGCTTTACGTATCAGTCAGAATACTGTAGTAAAAGTGGTAAAAAAAAATTAAAAAGATGAAACTGCAACCATCTCACAGAGATGTACAGGTCGTCCACGGAAGTTAACACCCCGACAGGAGCGTCTTCTGATGAGAAGGGTCAAAGAAAATCGGCATGCAAGTTCACTGCAGTTATCTAAAAAAGCCAAACTGGGGTGACTATTTCCCCTGACACAGACGGCGTACACTGCAGAGGAATGGCATGCATGGGTGCCGTCCACAAAAGAAGCCTCTCCTAAAGCCCAGGCACAAAAAAGCCCACCTAGAGTTTTCCAGGGCCCATGCTGACAAAGATGAAGACTACTGGGACTCTGATGAGACCAAGATAAATGTTTTTGGAACTGATGGCTTCAAAACTGTATGGCATTGCAAAGGTGAGGAATACAAAGAAAAATGCATGGTGCCTACAGTGAAACATGGTGGCAGTGTTTTTATGTGGGGCTGCATGAGTGCTGCTGGTGTCGGCGAGCTGCATTTCATTGATGGCATCATGAATTCACAGATGCACTGCTCTATACTGAAAGAGAAGATGCTACCATCACTCCGTGTCCTTGGGCGTCGTGCACTTTTCCAACATGACAATGATCCTAAACACACATCAAAGACCACTGTTGGATTTCTGAAGAAGGACAGGGTGAAAGTGATTTAGTGTGTCCTGATCTGAACCCAATCAAACACCTATGGGGAATTCTGAAGAGACAAGTTGAGTATCGCTCTCCATCCAGCATCCAGTCTCTAAAAGAGATCATTCTTGAAGAATGGAAAATTATAGATTTTGCAAAATGTCACCAACTTGTTCATTCCAAGCCTAGAAGACTTGGAAGAGGCCATACAAAGTACTAGATGTAGTTGTTTTTGTTGTGGGGTGTACTCATTTTTGCATTACCCTAATTTGAGTAAAACTGAAAAATGTGTAATCTAAGTTATATTATTGACCTTACTTTCATGTTATAAGTTAAACAGATGTTATATTAAATTTAGTTTTGGAAATTGTTTTTGTGTTCATTGAGATATTGTTTAAAATGTTACTTTTTAAAGGGGGTGTACTCATTTAACAGTACACGTTTGCATAGATTATTTATGCAGTCCTATCACCACAATTTTATTCCACAAACATACACAATTTTATTCCACAAACAAAAGCTCCCAAAAAAAATAAAGAAAAAAGAAATGAGAAAACTTCACAAACGGTGTGCATTTCTGTTACCTGTCAAAGCCTGTGAGTGGCATCTAGATGCTTGTTTTCCAAAAGGAGAGCTTAAGGAGAAATCTCCTTTTGACTTAGGAACACTGCATTCAGCACTCGATTTTGAGCATGGTATCAACAATATAATCAATCTGACAGAGCAATTCCTAGCACTTCTAGACAGATGGGAGAAGATTTAAGATCAAATTCAATGTGCTTGAATTGGACTTCAAAATATATGCATTCTATCACATGCAATTATATTCAGATCTTTTCTGAAAGATTATTAAATTTGGCATGTGCATGTGTGCGTGTGTGCGCGTGTGTGCGTGTGTGTGTGTGTGTGTTCTTGTTTATATTACATTGTGGGGACCAAATGGCCCAACAATGTAATAAAAACCTGAGATCACCTACGTTGTGGGGTCCAGCCAGCGGTCCCCATGAGGGAAATGGATTAATAAACATACTAAAAGATGTTTTTTTGAAAATGTAAAAATGCAGAATGTTTCCTGTGATGGTTAGGTTTAGGGATAGGGATAGGGGTAGGGTAGGGGGATAGGAAGTATGGTTTGTACAGTATAAAAACCATTACGCCTATGGAGAGACCCCACTAAGATAGGTGCGCCTGTTTGTGTGTGTGTGTGTGTGTGTGTGTGTGTGTGTGTGTGTGTGTGTGTGTGTGTGTGTGTGTGTGTGTGTGTGTGTGTGTCTGTGTGTGTGCTTTTGTTTATATTACATTGTGGGGACCAAATGTCCCCATGATGTAATATAAACATGAGTTCACCTACATCGTGGGGACCAGCCAGCGGTCCCCACAATGTAAATGGGTTTATAAATCATATAGAATGAGTTTTTGTGAAAAAGTAAAAGTTTGCACAGTTTCCTGTGAGGGTTAGGTTTAGGGGTAGGGGCAGGGTAGGGGGATAGAATGTACAGTTTGTTCAGTGTAAAATGCATTGAAGTCTATGGAAAGTCCCCACAATTCACAAAAACAAACATGCGTGTGTGTGTGTGTGTGTGTGTGTGTGTGTTTGTGTGTCTGCTTGTGCATGAGTGCGTGTTTGGCGTGTTTGTATCTGTCCTGTTGCAGTTTATCTGACCTATTGGGACACTGATGTTAAAGGTTGACATTTAGTTCACAGGCATTTTGCAGCAATTTTGAGAAATATATAATGTATATGATTGTGGTATAAATTCTTAACATCAAGCTTTTTTAATAAAACTAATTTCAGATAGGATTTCTTCATTTTGGTAGCAAATATTTTGGTCATATTGCCTAGATCCAAGTATTTTTATCAGGAAACTTATAAAGTTATTTCATAATAAAGCTTGGGGTCGGTAAGATTTTTTTAATGTTTTTGAAAATCTATTATGCTCGCAACAAAAATACAGTACATATATTAAACAACTGTATTCTATTTTAATATATTTTAAAAATGTAATTGAGCTTTGGCTGTGATGGAGAAGCTTCAGTGTCATATGATTATTCAGAAATCATTCTAATATTCTGATTTGGTCCTTAAGAAACAGTTTAAAATGGTTGTACTGCTTAATAGTTTTGTGATAAAAAAATATTTGAAAATGATAATGATATTTTTTTTTCAGGATTCTTTGATAAATAAAAATTTCAAAAGAACAGTATTCATCTGTAATTATATTTTTATTTTATTTTATTTTATTTTATTTTTTGGAATGGGGGAGTGGTGTGGGGAGACAATATAAAAGTAATTCGTTATCGATTAGTGAAGGGAGAATCACGCTGAATGACACAGACCAGAAGCACGCTCTCTTTCACACTCTCTCTGTCTTTCTTGTGCGCGATCGGTTCTCCTTGCACCTGAATGGTCAAATGCACAAATAGTTGTCAAAATGTCCATCGTGTGGAGTATCTCACGTAAATACAGTCGGTTATGGCTTAAGTGGACGTAAACATTTGGGTGAAAACAGGATATGTGTCAGTTTCATAGACGGTCAGTATCCAAGGATTCGGTCTTAAAGGGACCATAGCCTATTTGTCATTAATGTAAATAAAACAACAAAATAAGTTAAATAATGTATACATGGTAAATAAACCTACTGAATCTGAAAAAGAAGTTTTGAATTTTTTTCTAAATTTGTTAAAAACTACAGTGGAGCTATTATACTATGCGTTCAGTCCCATTTATTTTTTTGATCACAGTGCATACACATACACGTTTACCTCTGATTTCATTAGATAGAATAGAACCAGGGCCGTATGCAGGGTTTCATAATTACAGAGGTCAGAAAATGTAGTTTGCTAGGGAGGTACAGGGGCATGCTCCCCGAGAAAATTTAGATTTCCCTGGTGTACATATGTGCATTTTTAAGACGTTTTAAGTTTTTAACAGCTTAAAAACCATGTCAACAAATACATGCATGCCTGCACAGTTTTGAGGCAGATTTAATCGCGTGTTTGGTAATTTCATGACTTAACTTACAACAGAACAACGACGGTCAATGCTCGTAGTTTCTTTTGCGCTTTATTTAAGCTGTAATAAAGTAATAATGCAGCGCACGCCAGCGCATTTGCGCATGCAATTCTTGAGTGCGTGCCGCGAGCACAGTATAATGGCTGATTGGACAGTCATGTTAATTTTTCTGAGTTTTACCGACATAGCCTGACAAGATCTCATCTGACCGCAGTTCACTGTTGTTCAACTGAAGCTCCCTCGTTGTCACCTGCACCTTTTCCGTGTTTGTTTGATTTGCGCCTGGTGCTGAGGCGAAGTCGGAATGCGCGTCTGAAAAGTGTCCCGTTTGTTGTGGTCGCAAAGAGACAGTTCTATATAAAAGCAGCATTTAACTCAGCGATGTTTTTTAAAAAAAAAGATTTTTATTTTTGGTATTTTATATGCTCTGTTGGTGGTTATTTTTATAAAAATAATTTAGCAGAGGTAGGGATACATAGACCAGAAGGGGGGAAATCCCCCCATCCCCCCCTACAAATTGCGCCCTGTATATATATATATATATATATATATATATATATATATATATATATATATATATATATATATATATATATATATATATATATATTACTTATCCACCTGTTTTTCCTTTGAGGACGTCCCCAAAATGAGTTTTGTCAGATTTACCTACATTCTGGGGACATTTTCTGAAAATTTGTCCCCAAAGCATAGCTATGTTAGGACAACACACACACATAGTCAACCTAAAGTGAGTGACACTCCCTGACTTCATCAAATAAAATGTTCCCTCTCTGGTATGATCTCAGAATAAAGAACAGCTGAGCAGCTCATGTCCGTTTCTCCAGCCGATCAATAGTCACTGTTTCTTGCTGGGGTCAAGGAGCCTGATGAAATAAAAGTCACGTGTTACAGCTGTACCCTGATGCAATGTCTATCTTGCTGTTAAAATAAATAAATAACAATCTCTCTCTCTCTCTCTCTCTCTCTCTCTTGCAATCAATAGCAACAAAAATGGGAACATGAATATGAATATGGATTATATTTTATTTGGATAGCAATAATCTCACAAAATGTTAATGATTTCATCCTCTAAGAAATGCAAGCTAGTAAATGCAAATATGATGAAGGCCTGCTCTCTTTTGAGAGCCATTCTGACATTCACTTAATGGTTAATGTTAATAATTTCAATACATTTTAAAGAATACTTTCTCATATTCACTTTGTATACTAAAATGACTGCACTGGCGTCTGGTTCTAGTGTCTTTTGTTCTACATTCCTGTAATGTATTGCACTATAAAAGAACTGCCAATTTAAAAGGTTATTAAATTATTTGCAGCACAGCTGAGATGTGGGTTATTAATGTGAACCTGTTGACACACTTGTATTGTCTTGCTCTCTTTCTGTCTCTCTCTTTGTCACATGCACACACATGAATTGGCACACAAAAACACAAACACAACCATCCCATACACATACAGTGTGTCAACTGTCAAAACAGTGTAGTGGTGTAAACTTTGTTGTTTCATACACTGTGTTCACCCAAAAAAAAACGAATGCAAATTAGGTGCATTTCCATCAAGTTGTCCGAGCGGATGACGATGGTATTGGTAACATAGTAATCAACAGTAAATAAAACACTGTGACAGAGCAATCGTGAAGGGTTTGCCTAAACAGAAAACAGTAAGAAACGGTAAACGTGCGCCGTCTGTATAACATGTCTGTTACAACGTCATCAGCAGAAGCAGCCGATTAGTCACATGGGTTTAATGTTCTCTATGTCAGGATATATTTGGTAAATGTTTCCATCTCTCATTATTCGCATTAGCTCTTTTTTGCACTAGAGCATAAAACCTTTTTTTGTGAATTAAGGGATTTTTTTTTTTTTTTTTTCAAAATTTGGCATTTCCATCACTCGTTTCTGATGCAATACTTTAAAATGTGCATAAAAAACAGGGTGATGGTAACATAGCTAATGACCTGTACATTTATTCACCTGAAAAATCTTATATTATTTCCCTCATATTGAACTTACTTAATGTCCCCCTGTAGTCATTAATTTTATCCCTTAAAACTTATCTTTGATCACCAAAATGACATTTTTAATAGCTTTTTCTGTGGGGAAAAAATAGCTTGAATGTAACTCTGCACCCTTGCTTTAGTATACTCAGACCCATGAATATGCAAATTAGCCCCACCTCCACTCACACCAGCTCAGAGACCCACTCTGTCAACTTAACTGTAGTAAACGCTGCACAATGCCAAGTGGAAATACTGGTTTAATTCAGCTATATATGTTTGAACCAGAAACTGATTCAGAAGAAGTGGAAGTGTGAATTACACAGGGTTGTCAACAAAGTTGATGTATTAGAATGGTAATGCGTTTTATGTATGCTCTTTACAATGTCAGACACTTAACGGTAATTAATATGATTAGCCTTTTAGCATGACTACAATATCAAACAGCTACACAATTGTTACGGTATGCTGGTGCAGAGATGAGGCAGATACGGATTTCCACAATAATAGATGCTTTTTAATAAACAAAGGTAAGGAACGCCAGACATACACATTAACAAAACAGAGAACGGACGAGGAGTGAAGGGAGTGAGTGCAATATAAAGGGAGTGCTAACAATAGAGTCCAGGTGCAGGTGATGAGTGATGATGAGGAGCTGACGAGGGAAGTGAGTGCAGGTGTGGAGAACAGGAGGATTCTGGGAAATGGAGTCCAGGGAAACAAGGGATCTGTAACAGTACCTCCCCCTCCCGGTAGGCGCGTCCTCGCGCCGTAGATGTAACAACCGGGAGGGGGGCGGGCGCCCTGGAGACCTCAAACCGGAGCAGGGGAAGGAGTAAACTGGAGTGGAGGTCTCCAGGGCAGGTCCAAAAACCATGGCGGGTCAGGAGCCGTGGGCAGCCATGGGGGGTCAGGAGCCGTGGGCAACCATGGCGGGTCAGGGGTTGAAGGCAGCCATGGCGGGTCAGGAGCCGTGGGCAGCCATGGGGGGTCAGGAGCCGTGGGCAGCCATGGGGGGTCAGGAGCCGTGGGCAGCCATGGCGGGTCAGGTGCAGCGGGCAGCCATGGCGGGTCAGGTGCAGCGGGCAGCCATGCAGCGGGCATACATGGCGGGTCAGGTGCAGCGGGCAGCCATGGCGGGTCAGGTGCAGCGGGCAGCCATGGCGGGTCAGGAGCCGAAGCCTTCGAGGCGTTGAGCCCAGGCGTCGCTGAAGGACTGGCGGGTGATGGCGGAACCGAAGGCTCCGCCGACCGAAGCGCAGCCGGGGCTCCAGAAGGCCGCAGTTGAACACAGACGACAGACAACAAAGTGAACACTAGGGGGAGTGAGGAAGCCAACTGGAAGCGAGGGACGGAGGGACGGAGCGGAGACGGAGGAGTGCAGTCCAGAGGGGAAGGCAGGCTGACGAGGGACCAAGGTGTGAACGGGGGCAGGATGGAGACTTGTGAGGCTGGAGGACTGATGGGCAACGGTGGAGCAGAGGGAGGTTGGAGCCAGGGTGTAGGTAATCGCCCAGAGGTCCGAGGTGGAGATCTGGGCGAGGGGGCTTGAGGTGAAGGTTCAGTGAAGACAGACATGGGAGGCGGGAGAGGGAGGCAGGGAGGGAAAACAGTCTTTGGGCTGGAGGGTTCAAAAACACAGTTCATAGGAGCAGTAGGTTCGGCGGCGGCGGCGGCTGGAGCGGCTGGCTCGGCGGCGGCGGCTGGAGCGGCTGGCTCGGCGGCGGCGGCTGGAGCGGCTGGCTCGGCGGCGGCGGCTGGAGCGGCTGGCTCGGCGGCGGCGGCTGGAGCGGCTGGCTCGGCGGCGGCGGCTGGAGCGGCTGGCTCGGCGGCGGCGGCTGGAGCGGCTGGCTCGGCGGCGGCGGCTGGAGCGGCTGGCTCGGCGGCGGCGGCTGGCTCGGCGGCGGCGGCTGGAACTGAGGGCTCGTAGGCGGCGGCTGGAGCTGAGGGCTCGTAGGCGGCGGAGACTGGAGAACTTTGCTCGGCGGCGGCGGAGACTGGAGACGTTTGCGCGGCGGCGGCGGAGACTGGAGCACTTTGCTCGGCGGCGGCGGAGTCTGGAGAACTTTGCTCGGCGGCGGCGGAGTCTGGAGAACTTTGCTCGGCGGCGGCGGAGACTGGAGAACTTTGCTCGGCGGCGGAGACTGGAGAACTTTGCTCGGCGGCGGAGACTGGAGAACTTTGCTCGGCGGCGGAGACTGGAGAACTTTGCTCGGCGGCGGAGACTGGAGAACTTTGCTCGGCGGCGGAGACTGGAGAACTTTGCTCGGCGGCGGAGACTGGAGAACTTTGCTCGGCGGCGGAGACTGGAGAACTTTGCTCGGCGGCGGAGACTGGAGAACTTTGCTCGGCGGCGGAGACTGGAGAACTTGGCTCGGAGGAGACTGGAGAACTTGGCTCGGAGGAGACTGGAGAACTTGGCTCGGAGGAGACTGGAGAACTTGGCTCGGAGGAGACTGGAGAACTTGGCTCGGCGGAGACTGGGGTTGAGGGCCATTTCATCCCCTCAAATACAATTAAAATCCCCACAGGCACTGGAGCTGGCTCTGTGGGGACTGGAGCTGGCTCTGGAGATACTGGAGCTGGCTCTGGAGATACTGGAGCTGGCTCTGGAGATACTGGAGCGGGCTCTGGAGATACTGGAGCGGGCTCTGGAGATACTGGAGCGGGCTCTGGAGATACTGGAGCGGGCTCTGGAGACACTGGAGCGGGCTCTGGAGATACTGGAGCGGGCTCTGGAGATACTGGAGCGGGCTCTGGAGATACTGGAGCGGGCTCTGGAGATACTGGAGCGGGCTCTGGAGACACTGGAGCGGGCTCTGGAGATACTGGAGCGGGCTCTGGAGATACTGGAGCGGGCTCTGGAGATACTGGAGCGGGCTCTGGAGATACTGGAGCGGGCTCTGGAGACATTGGGGCCGCTTTCTTCCTCCTCCTCCGCTTACTGGGCCCAGTAGCGGAATATGGGTCCAGCCTGGGGCAGGCAGGGAGTTCGCTGGAGAGGTGTGCGGAGGAAGCCGGAGGTTGACTAACTGGCCCGGCCAACCGTGTTTCTGGATGGACCGGACGACAACACTGATCCTGAACCTCTTTCACTAAGAATTTGGAGCCATTCAACCACAAAATTAAATTGATAGTTTCGCTTAAGGAGAAACAAAAAACAGGTTCATCAAAACGGATAGTGTCGTCATCCAATCCATCCAAAAACAGGGAGATCAACTGAGCGTCGGGCCAGTTAGACAAGTAAGCAAGCTCAACGAACTCCTCCACATACCTCTCCAGCGAACGTCCTACCTGCAGGAGCCCGATAATGCGTTCGCTGGCTGTTAGGGTGAGAGGCGATGGAGGAGCTGGATCCAGGGAGCTGGGGAAAGTCTCCATTTTTTTTTCTCTGTGGAAAATCCGGTCGGTTTTGGTCCGTTCTTCTGTTACGGTATGCTGGTGCAGAGATGAGGCAGATACGGATTTCCACAATAATAGATGCTTTTTAATAAACAAAGGTAAGGAACGCCAGACATACACATTAACAAAACAGAGAACGGACGAGGAGTGAAGGGAGTGAGTGCAATATAAAGGGAGTGCTAACAATAGAGTCCAGGTGCAGGTGATGAGTGATGATGAGGAGCTGACGAGGGAAGTGAGTGCAGGTGTGGAGAACAGGAGGATTCTGGGAAATGGAGTCCAGGGAAACAAGGGATCTGTAACAACAATAATGTTACACAAACAGTGTTCCCATTCGCCATCTCAGTCTGCCTTGTGAGTATTGTGAGTAAAATAAGTATTGTGGTGAGTTGGACTAGCCTCACTCAAGGGTACCACAAATTTAGTGGTTTATGGTCTTACATATTAATATTTTGTTAAGTCGGATGATTCCTTCCAATATTTCCGGGGCACCAGCCAAGTCTCACCTTGACAATAAAGAACAATCATGGAAGATTGTTGATTGAATTACAATTATATAAATTGGAGGAAGTTCATCATCTGACCAATCTGAAGGGTTTTTGAGATATCGTTCACTTGTAGAGCCTCTTACTGTATTATCAAAACAAGGAAGACATAAGTGTAATAAATGGATTTTATTAACAAAAGTATAAACAAGAGTAACTAACATCTACTGAATGGATAAAGTGCAAAAATATTAATAAATGCAAGTGAATGAGTAGGATGTTACTATGGCAGTTACAAGTTAATCTTATGAAAAGATAAACTATAGTTTCTCTAGAAGAAATAAGGTAAACCTTATTTTGAACTAAACAAATAAAAAGAGAGATTATTTGTTATTAACAGATATCAGCTATGCAAAATCGAATGCAAATTATTAGTGTATACTGACAATATACACTAATGCCAAGGTCTCTAGAAAGAGGTTTGGTAAGTGATGTTTACATCTACCTGGTTGTGCTGAATCCAAGGGTGACGTCTTCCACTTGTTGAGTTGAGCAGCATTGCAGTGGGAAGAAAGAGTTGGAATCCATTTCACAGCCTTGAACACAAAGTACATGTGAACAGTATATTTTAAATACTTGTTTAATTACATCTTTTTATGAATGAAGGCCAGTATCACTGATACTAAGAGCCGTCTTGATGAAATTGATTTTTAATTCTAAACATGATATATAGCCATTCAACATTACAGTGTAATTGAAAGCTATCTTTTTTTTTTTATTATTATTATTATTTTTTTTACATTTATTAGGCTTCAAAAATATAACAACTTTTAATTTATGTGAACTTAGAACAATCCTCACATAAACCAATAATAAATGTTTTACCTGTGCCTATGCATTCTCTTTTTCTCTTCTGGCTTGTTTAAATGGTTTAAAAGCATTTGCATGAATGAGAGTGTGATCATATTTTGTCATGATAGCCAAAGGATTACAGAAAAAAAACGGAAGCTGTGTTAATTGTGTTAATATTTTTAATGCGTTAAACTAAAAAAAAAAAAAAAAAAATTGAGTGTGTTAATGTTGACAGCACTAATAGATATGTGTGTGTGTATGTGTATGTATATATATATATATATATATATATATATATATTATTATTGTTATTATTATTATTATTTTAAAATCTGTTCTCCTATCCCAGTTTAATGTTCAGAGAGAGCTTAAAGGGATGTTTCATGTTTTTCCAAACCTGTATGCTTTTCTTTCTGTGGAACACAAAAGAAAATATTCTGAAAATGAAAAACAATGTGTCCCAATGTTGTTTTGGACATTGAATTTAATTATATGGACAAAAACATTTGAAATTCAAAATGTTCAAAATGTCTTGTGTGCACCACAAAAGAAAGAAATGCATACAGATTTGGAACAACATGATGGTGAGTAAATAATAAGTGGCTTTTGAGTGAACTGCCCACTTAAGCTATTTGTGGGCCATTTGTAGGGCAAAAAAAAGTACAGACTGTGATTGTGTGGTGCTTTTAACATTGTGGTTTATTTAAATTTTATTTCTTGAGGTTAACGTGAAACACTGTTTTCTTCATATTTTACTTCCTGATGTTTTGAATTTATTATCTGATGTTTTGAAATGGGCTACTTAATTTTAGGGCAGGAATTATTTTTATACATTTACAGATTTACAGTACATACAAAGAATAGTTTTATCCTTTTGATAAAAGATAATAAAGACAACAACAAATGACAAAGCTAACCTTTTTGCATTAATTCTGCACAATAAGACATGGCATGTGCATTGAAAAAGTACATTGTTAAATTCTGATTTCATGTTTAATTTTAAAAGTTCTCATTTAAACTTTTGAGCGGTATGGTCCCACATGTGTTATTTTTTTTCTTTCTGTGCCCCTGAGAGTACGGTACGCCATATTCAAACTGTGCTTTTGTGCCTTGGCTGCGAGACAGACGCGCTCAAACACAGACTTTACTCCCTTCAAACTTATATTTTGCCATAGTTTGGCATTGTTGGATATATAATTATATATAATATATAATTATATCATTTCTGTTAGTTAAGCTTGTGTATATTTTTAGTTAAAGCTGTTAAGTTATAAAGCAATATCTCATGTAGGGTTTTATATAATGACCACTAGGAGGTGCTCTAGGCACATGCTTTACTTGATTGGTTTTCTCTAAAGAGAAATATGTTCAGTTGAAAACGAAAGTAAAAGAGTGACGCACGTTCCTTGTGTCTTGCCGTGAAATGAGAGTTCCTTGTCTTTATTAAAATCAACACATTAATGATTTATCACTCATCCATTAATATAACTCATTAATTGGAATGTTATTTTTTATTACTTGGCCCGATCCGCGGATCATAAACATTATATATATATGCTTTTTCAGGAGACAACAATTTGAAAATATCCACTCTGAGGGTGTGGTTGATGCTTGTGGATGCTGTGGTTACGAACCGGTCGCTAGATTCCATAGACTTGAGGAATGAACGCTGATATAACGCTGCTGTGTGTTGTACCTGCCTATAACAAGTCTAAAAACTCTGTGCATCCTGCTGTTTGTGCAGGCAGTGCGGCACTTCTGTTTTGCTGTTCTCAGTATCTGGAGTGACTGTAGTGAACCGGCTGCTCGCATAAACAGCCGGTACTCTCACTCGTCCTTTTTGGAGATAAACTGAAAGTGAAACTGTTGATTCACTCGCTCTCTTGCACTCAGGGTGTTACAACAGAGACACCGGAAGCAGAGATAAAAGCAGTTGGGTTGTTTATTGAGACAATCAGCAGAGCAAACAGGTAAGTGACTGGTGAATATGAGGGTCTTGGAGGTGAAAGAGAGGTAATACTGTCCTTATTCTTTGTATTGCAGGTGATGGTGGAAGGAGACGCTGGAGATGGGTGACTGGAACACTCACACACACAAGCAGGTAGGGACACGAGGAGTACTGGAGACAATGGAGACGAAGGAGATGATGTAGACAGGTAAGTATCGTATTGAGAGTCCTTGGGGTAGGTGAACAACGAGGTGTATCACGAACGAGACCGGACAATGTGTGTGTGTGAGTGTGGGGTTCTTATAGTGAGGCTGATGACTGTGGTGATGAGCTGCAGGTGGCGGTGATTAGAATTCCGGTGATTGAGTGCGCGGGTAAGGGAGTGAGGTGGAACCTGACGTGTCTGTGACAGTACCCCCCCTCCCACGGCCCGCTCCTGAGGGCCGAGGACCCCGACGTCGTGGTGGTCGTCCTCGAGGTCGTGGGGCAGGTCTGTCCGGGTGGTTGGTGTGGAAAGTCTGTAACAGAGTAGGATCAAGGATATCATTCTTAGGGACCCATGAGCGTTCTTCGGGACCGTAGCCTTCCCAATCCACCAGATATTCTAACAGACCACCACGGCGCCGGGAGTCCAGGATCTCTCGAACCTCGTAGGCAGTTCCATCGTCCAGGATGAGTGGAAGGGGGGGCTCGACGGCTGCCACGTCAGGTTCTGTGGAAGGAAGAACAGAAGGGTGGTGAGGTCTTAGGAGTGACACATGGAAGGTTGGATGAATTCTTTTATATTGTGCAGGAAGTTGTAACCGGTAGGTGACGGGGTTGATCTGTCGGAGGATGGTGAATGGGCCAATGAAGCGGGGACTCAGCTTCTTGCAGGGCAGGCGCATCCTGATGTCTCTGGTGGACAGCCAGACCTTCTGCCCCGGTTGGTAGTTAGGAGCGTGGGAGCGCCGAAGGTCGGCTGTCATCCTGCGCCTGCGCAGGGCTCTCTGCAGCTGGTGATGAGCTGAGTCCCATACCCTCTCGCTCTCCCGGAACCAGTAGTCGACCGCTGGCACGTTGGAGGGTTCCCCGTCCCAGGGGAACAGTGGGGGCTGGAAGCCGAGCACGCATTGAAAAGGTGTTAATCCTGTTGTAGCTTGACGGAGGGAGTTCTGGGCGTACTCGGCCCAGCCCAGGTACTGGTTCCAGGAGTCCTGGTGGCCATGACAGAAGGTACGCAGGAAGCGCCCAATCTCCTGGATCTTCCGTTCCGTCTGCCCGTTCGACTGAGGATGGTATCCAGACGATAGGCTGACGGTCACACCCAGGAGGGAGAAGAACGCCTTCCAGACTCGAGAGATGAATTGGGGTCCTCTATCAGAGACTATGTCTTCGGGGATTCCATAATGACGGAAGACATGGTTGAACATTAATTCCGCTGTGGCCATGGCAGTGGGTAGACCTTCCAGGGGGATCAGACGGCAGGCTTTGGAGAAACGGTCTACGACTACTAGAATACAGGTGTGACCATCAGATTCTGGGAGGTCGGTAATGAAGTCTACTCCCAGGTGTGACCAGGGTCTCTCAGGAACGGGCAGAGGATTGAGCTTGCCGGTTGGAAGATGGCGTGGGCTCTTGGAGATGGCGCACTCCCTGCAGCCCTGCACGTACCTTCTGACGTCGCTGGCCATGTTTGGCCACCAGAAGCGCTGTTTGAGCAGCGAGAGGGTCTCATTGACCCCCGGGTGACCAGTGCCAAGTGAAGAGTGTACGGAGTGCAGGAGTGGAGTGCGTCGTGTCCTGGTGATGTAACGCAAGCCTGGGGGACAACCCGGCGGAGTGCGTGAGGAGGCATTGGTGGAGGGTAAGGTCTCTTCCGACCATTCGATGGGGCTCATGAAGAGAGACTCGGGCAGGATAGTTTCAGGGTCATCGTTCTTCTCCTCGGGGGCGTGGAGACGTGAGAGAGCATCGGCCTTGAGGTTCTTTGATCCAGGGCGGTATGAGATGGTGAAATTAAATCTTGAGAAGAACATTGCCCATCTGGCTTGACGTGGGTTGAGTCGTTTGGCAGCTTTCAGATACTCAAGGTTTTTATGGTCAGTAAGAACTTGGAAAGGGTGGTTAGCTCCCTCCAACCAATGCCTCCACTCCTCAAGGGCGAGCTTGACAGCCAGGAGTTCACGGTCCCCAATGTCGTAGTTTACCTCCGCCGGGTTGAGCTTGCGGGAGAAGAAGGCGCATGGATGGAGCCTACTTGGATTCCCCTGCTGCTGTGAGAGGACCGCTCCCACTCCGGTGGTGGAGGCGTCCACCTCCACGACGAATGGTAATTCTGGATTGGGGTGGACGAGGAGGGGAGCGGTGGTGAAGGCTTTCTTGAGGGTCTCAAAAGCTTCTGTGGCAGGTTGGGACCAGGACAGAGACTTGGGCTGTTTACGGAGCAGGTTGGTGAGTGGGCTGACGATGATGCTGTAGTTCTTTATGAAGCGACGGTAGAAATTGGAGAAGCCGAGGAAACGTTGGAGTTCTTTAATGGTAGTGGGAGTTGGCCAGTTCTGGATGGCGGACACCTTCCCCTCGTCCATCCTGATGCCACTGTGGTCAATCACATATCCCAGGAAGTGGACAGAGGACTGATGGAAGGAACACTTCTCTGCTTTTAGAAAGAGTTGGAACTGCCGTAAGCGCTTGAGGACCTCCGCAACGTGGTGGCGATGTTCGGCCAAGCTCCGGGAGTAGATGAGGATGTCATCAATATACACCAGAACGAACTTGTGGAGGAACTCCCGGAGCACCTCATGGATGAAATCCTGGAATACGGAGGGGGCGTTGACCAGGCCATACGGCATCACAAGATATTCATAGTGGCCGGTGGGCGTGACGAAGGCGGTCTTCCACTCGTCCCCCTCGCGTATCCGGATGAGGTTATACGCGCTGCGGAGGTCCAGCTTGGTGAACACAGTGGCACCGCGGAGATGTTCCAGGGCCGCTGGGACGAGGGGAAGTGGATACCTGAACTTCACGGTAATCTTGTTTAATGAGCGATAATCGATACAGGGCCGCAAGCCTCCGTCCTTCTTGGCCACGAAGAAGAAGCTTGAAGCAGCAGGGGAAGTAGACGGGCGGATGTATCCTTGGTTAAGGGCCTCTTTAATATATTCCTCCATGGCCTTCTCCTCCGGTACAGATAGGGGGTAAATGCGTCCCCTAGGCACTGGCTCACCCGGTAACAGATCGATGGCGCAGTCCCATGGCCGGTGTGGAGGAAGCTTGGAGGCGCGTTGCGGGCAGAAGACGTCACTGAAGGGGGCGTAGTCGGGTGGAACATCGACGGAGCGTTTTTCCACAGGACTTTCGATGGAGGTAGCGTTCACGGAGATATTCTTGGAGAGAGGAGATCTTGGAACAGGAAGTTCTGGGAAACAGCTGGAGAAGCAGTGGTCGCCCCACTTCAGGACTTCGCCCGTGCGCCAGGAGATGGTGGGATTGTGGAGTTCCAACCACGGGCGCCCTAGAACCACGTCAGCGGTGGATTCCTCCAGAACCAGCAGATGGATGGTCTCAGAGTGGAAGATACCCACTTGCAGTAGAAGAGGACCAGTGACGCGACGAACCATCTTTCGGCTTAGGGGTTTGCCCGTGATGGAGTGGACCTGGTAGTTAACCGGAGAAGGCGAGGTCTTGAGCCCGAGGTGTCGACAGAGGGCGCCGGAGATGAAGTTTCCTGCTGACCCTGAATCGAGGAGCGCCACCACTGGAACGGAAGCATTAGCAGCAGTAAGGTTTACGATAGTAGTGAGTGGTTTCATCTTTTGGATTGAAGGAATGATAGCACTCACCACAGGTCGAGGAGGACGGGTTGGGCATGTGGAGATGACATGCCCAGGGGATCCACAGTACAAGCAAAGATTCAGGGTCAGCCTTCTCCGCCTTTCTGCTGGAGACAAACGTGAGTTATCCACTTGCATAGGTTCGGTGGCTGGTTCTGGAGAGCTGACGGGTTCGGACCGACGGAGGAGGGTGGTGGTCAGTGGTTGGCCCTGGTGCTCAAGGAGACACGACTGCATACGAGAACCCACACGGATGGCGAGTTGGATGAATTGTTCGAGTCCCATGGAGTCCTCGTATGCAGCGAGATGCAACCGCACATTAGGCTCCAAACCTTGTCGAAAGGTGGTGATGAGGGCTTGTTCATTCCAGCCGCTGGTTGCGGCGAGCGTTCTGAACTGCAAGGCATAATCGTTAACAGTCTGGTTTCCTTGTTTTAAATTGTACAGTTTCTCACCAGTAGAAGAGTCAGCCAAAGGTCTTCCGAAGACTTCTCTGAAGTGGGAGACGAACGCTGGATAGGATTTAACGACTGAGCCTTTTTGAGTCCAGAGGGAATCCGCCCATTGAAGGGCCTTACCTTGCAGTTGGGAGATTATGAACGCTATCTTCGCCGTTTCGGTGGGATAGAGGTGCGGCTGCATCTCCAGGACCAACTCGCACTGAAGAAGGAATCCGCTGCAATCCTCCGCCGATCCTGAGTAGGGCGCTGGTTTGGCCATGGGACTGGCGGTGTAAACAGGTGAAGCAGCGGTGACAGTGGATGCGGAAGTGGCAGCGGTGAGGGGTCCTGGCGACGGTGACTGTGGTTGAGGGGTGAGTGCTCGTCGCAAAGCGTCCACGAGCTCTTGAAATGGGTCAGGGTAGCTCATGCTGATGTATGGCTGTTATGGTCCGGTCTTCTGTTACAACAGAGACACCGGAAGCAGAGATAAAAGCAGTTGGGTTGTTTATTGAGACAATCAGCAGAGCAAACAGGTAAGTGACTGGTGAATATGAGGGTCTTGGAGGTGAAAGAGAGGTAATACTGTCCTTATTCTTTGTATTGCAGGTGATGGTGGAAGGAGACGCTGGAGATGGGTGACTGGAACACTCACACACACAAGCAGGTAGGGACACGAGGAGTACTGGAGACAATGGAGACGAAGGAGATGATGTAGACAGGTAAGTATCGTATTGAGAGTCCTTGGGGTAGGTGAACAACGAGGTGTATCACGAACGAGACCGGACAATGTGTGTGTGTGAGTGTGGGGTTCTTATAGTGAGGCTGATGACTGTGGTGATGAGCTGCAGGTGGCGGTGATTAGAATTCCGGTGATTGAGTGCGCGGGTAAGGGAGTGAGGTGGAACCTGACGTGTCTGTGACACAGGGTCTCTATTGCGTGCATAGTTTTATATATTTAGATATAAATAACAATGTAGTGCAACGTTATTACATTGCTCAACGAGACAACGACAGCATTTCTCCGCCCACTCTCCCCTGCTCTGTTCGAAATTTGGTAAATTTTAAATTTTGTTTGTGTGGCTACAGTGTGGTACATGACAAGCATGACGTGTCGCCATGGAAACAATAAGGGCAAACGTTCTAAAATAATGGTCGCCTTAAAAAACTCACTCTTGGGGGTCAGCTAGAATATTTTAAACTTACGCGTGAAGGGGTTAATGTAATTAGAAAAGAGAAAGATTCCAAAAAGATCACAAACTCAATCAGTTCACAGAGGTTTTCAGAATTGTGCCGTGGCTTCACAGATTTCACAGAGTGACCCTTTTACTTAAAAGCAATCTAAAACAAAATCTGCAAATATAATGTGTGAATTTACCCTTTCGATGGAAAACAAGTTAAATGTCAACGCTGCCTTTCACTAGCACCCCTTCGGGTTAGTCTCAAAGCACATCACATAGGTGTCTGCTTTAGGAAGGAAACATTGTCATTTAGTGGTCAACGTGTGAGAAATGGAAATAGTTTCCTCCCATCTGCCTCCTCCTGACACAAAGTGAAAAACCCTGCTAATTACCAGATGTATTCTTCTCTTGGCCTTGAAATGGAAGAGGAACGGAAGAGAATGGGAGAAAAAAGAGATAGTTTCCAAGCCCAAGGCAATGCTGCCGCAGCTAACAGACCTTGTGTGTGGGTGTAGAGAAATATTTATGATGTGGGTATGGTGACCTTAATTAGCAGAGATTGCATTAGAGAATGGACTTGTGTTAATAAAAGGAGGGGACTGGGGCTTCGCTCTCTCATTTTCCGTTCTCTCTCCGTCTTACCACCCGTGACATCACAGCACGAGGAACAAAAATCTCTGTAACTGATGATGGACGATTAGTAGTAAGCACTGGAAAGTTAAGCAAAAATACCTGTTTTTTTTACCCTATGTTTTGCATTATTCACACAAGTGATAATATCCAAAGATTGCCAATACTCTTGGATCACCATTATAAGAAAGAAATGCAAAGCGAGTCTCAGATCAATGATGAAGACCAACTTTTGAACGTCTGGCCAACAACAGATTGTAATAAAAGTCAGTTCTTCACCTGCCCCTCATCACCAGTCTGACTACTGCAGTCTGACTTTTACACAGTCTTTAATTGATGTTCTTCCCATAATTCTCTTGTGCTTATTAACAGTCCCTTCACCATGCCTTAACTGCGCTGATTAAAACATTCACATGCTTTTGTTCACTGAAACACAGGTTATAGAGAGTCCCATTCAAGCCGAGATGAAGAATACATGTACGCTTTATAGAGGTAAGAGAGGCTGATGGGAAGGTGGATAATGCAAGGATGTCCATCCCATTTCAAATAGTGGAGCTACTTTGGTTCATCATTCTGGCTCTCGGCCCCCAACACACCCTTGAAAATCAGCATTATGTCCTATATCCTTGAGCCTTTTCTCCAAAGTTTCCACAACAAACTTTTTTTTTTTCTTTTTTTTTCTGTTCATCTTTCTTTCTCTGTAAACTCGCATCTAGAGCTCACTGGGTTCATGTTCAGCCAATCGCTTCCTGTCCTTTTCAACTTTTGAGGACGGTACACATTTTTCTGCCTCCCATGTTCTTCAGGAATTGCAGTTTTTAATGCACTTTCTGTTGACCAATGCAATGTTGTCTATTGGGATGATTGTAGCTGAATTGGTCCGTTACCAAATTAAGCTCTTCAGCAAGATACTTAAACCTCCAGGGGTTCTGCAAATGTTCCGTAAGTTGCAGGTTACACGCAGTTTTTAGTGTTGTGAATAGTGAGTCTCTTTGTGTCTTCATAATAAAGAAAAGGAATACCTGCTGAGCAGTCCTGACCTGCATCTGTATGCGCTT
Source organism: Chanodichthys erythropterus (assembly GCF_024489055.1). Taxonomy (NCBI): domain Eukaryota; kingdom Metazoa; phylum Chordata; class Actinopteri; order Cypriniformes; family Xenocyprididae; genus Chanodichthys; species Chanodichthys erythropterus. The sequence goes on along the minus strand of NC_090232.1, from coordinate 35,942,449 downwards.
GAATCTCCATAACCTACTTTTTTAGCTAGCTGGCTCACTAGGGATCCTATCCTAGAGAAAGAGCTTTCAGCCTGGGCTTCAAAAGGTCTCTGCGCTCAGGTCTTGGGAACAAAACTCCCCAACGTCGTCCCTTGAGGACGACTCCACACACAGTTGTGCTTTTCCTCATTAATTTGACATCTCAACATCCCTTGTTTAATCTGTAATCTGTTTGTACTCCCTCCCATGATAACATTTTATCCTCCTGTAAAGTTTTTGTTTGCATACATTTGAATATTATCTTTTATGGATCACTCCTTTTATACCCCGCTTTGCGTTTTCTTTGTCATCTTTTATTTTTTTAATTTTGTGTTTGCATTTTTCATTACTATCCGAATGCATCATTACTATTGTCTTGTTTTGATCCCCATATCTCTGTGGAGAATTCCTTGCTTTTTATGTTCATTATAAAAAAGAGCTTTAGAACAGAATTCTTGCAGCTGTATCTAAAATGTGCTGTAGTTATTTGTTGGAGGTGCCAAGCGGCAGTGTTAACTAACAAAGCGCTGCTTAAATTCTAATGTGCTATGTAATTTCTTAGAGTCTTGATTGTTCAGACATTGAGTTTTGTAAAAAGTGCTTTGTTCCAGTTAGTGCCTAAATGACTTTGGTAATCCTTTGCATATTTAATAAGTATTCATTTAATTAAAACAAATTAATTGAAATTCGATTAATGTAAAACATAGATGTGTTAAATTATTGCCATCTGAAAGGAATAGATAATTTACTAGGAGTATCTTAAGGTAGAAAAACGTCGACAGACACAAAAAACAACTGGTAATGGAAATTCAATTTATTTATTTATTTTTTTTATTTACAGGAAAGCATTCTGGCCATTTCTCGAGACTGTATAGGTCAGTTATTGAGGTTTATCAATTTTTGTTGAGTTTCTGTAGGGGTGTGTGTGTGTAGGTTTGGAGTATGATATGTTTTTCTCCTTGAGGATGAAAATGAACTTCGGGTAGTTTGGACTTCTTGCCCTTGAGTGCTGAAAGACCCTGAATAAAATCCCAAATGAACTTTCCAGATTTCATGCATCTATTAACCCAGTAAGTGTCCAAATATTAAAATCAACCTAATTTTAGAGATTTTTTGTTTCATGGAATGAAAGACCGTTGTCTTATGTTTTGCGAGTCACCTTACCAACATAGCTCAGGTCTTTTCAGGTCACCCTAATCTGGAGCAGCTCCCCTTCCTTTATATTCAGGGCAAACAGCACCCGTATCTCTTGTAGAGTGTGACTTTAAGTGCCACTCCAGTTCATGAAGTCGCATAGACTGGAATTTAAAGCACTGACCTTCCTGATGAGATGAAGGGTGGAAAGTTGCCTTCTCTAACGATTATGCAGAATAAATATCGACCCGAAAATAACCAATATTGAATCGGCCTTCAGGCCTTCATGATTCCAAACGCACTACTGCAGGCAGTAAATATTATTCCGCAGGAAGGGGGGGGCCATGCTGCATTAAATGGTGTGCTGAACACGATAGATGGCTATTGGAACAAGTCTATTTGTGGTGACCCAGACCTTTGGACTGGCGTAATCCCTTTTCAAGCAGAGTTATTGGCCTCTGAGGAAATCTAACGCAGAGGCGTCTCTACATTTGGGAGGAGCTCTGGACAGATAGATCAGCTCTCCCTCCCTCACCTTTTCCCTGGAAGGCATTACTTTCAGATTTCTCCCTCTGCAATACACCTGTACTTCAAGGCTGCCCAATGTCCCCTATCAACTTATAAAACTTTTTTGTTGTTGTTGTTGTCATAATGAAAAGTATATTTATGTACTCAATTTCATAAATAGTATAGTCAATATTTGTTCAAAGTTTACAATTTGCAAATGCTGAACATGACATTTCAGTATGACTATGGACAACATTGCTTAAACTAAGCAAACTGCCACAGTCATGACTGATTTTGCTTGTGCTAATGTATGTCTAAAGGTGATTAAGACATGGACAGGCAAGAGCGAATCAATTGCCTGATTGGATCATTGGATAATTTGCGGTTAGAGTTACAAGGAGCCATTTTATGAGCCACTTTATAGCAGGTATCAATTGGAGCCATAGCGTTATAGCAGGTCAATGCTGTTTAAAGTGTCAATACCAGGATTGATGGTGCTCATCTAATCCTCAACTGATAAATTAACAATGCATATGCTGACTGACTGATATTTGTGATGATTCTAAAGCTGGTCAGCAAAAACTACATTTGTCAAAAAATGGACCATTTGAGTTGTAAATGCATCTTTCTTGGTATGCTGCTCCCTATAATAAATCTTCTTAATAAGGAATCCACAGTAATGAATTTCCAAGTTTTTTAGACATTTTATATTTGCTGGAAATAAATGAAAGCATGTTCTCATGATACTCTGCATTTTGTAGATAGATAACATGACAAAACAAACTTTGATTAATAGAAGTTAGAAGGTATTCTAGAAGGTTATTTGAAAACATAATCATTCAGGAATGATTATGTTTTCAAATAAAATGTGAATAGTTAGTTTGTGCATTTTATTTGAATTCAGGACAATCCTGAATTTATTTATTTATTTATTTATTTATTTTTAAATACCTTGCACAAACAGAAGGAGATAGAACTTTTATGTAGAAAAGAACTGTTATTGCCAGTACAACTGTTCCAGCAATGTTGCACCATAAATTTCTGTTTGTAATGTTATAGTACATTATTGACATTGTTTTGACAGATAAAATCTCCAGATACAATCTCTAAATCAATATATCTGTGAGCGGTAAGTTAGTATATATATATGCTTACATGTAATTATGTATTTATTTATTTATTTATTTAATTAAAACAATGTAAAGTTGACCTGATTTTGCTCCCTTAAGTTGGTGTTGTATATCTGCAAGACTTTAAAACTAAAGCAAATCTGCATAGGGTGCATTTTTACCATTTCTATATGGCTACAGTTTATAAATATTAATTAGTTTATCTGCAAGGCAGTTCAATAAGGTTAATCTAATTAATATTTATGAGATAAGGCATCATTGTGTCATGATATCACACAAGCAGTCCATCCCGGCTTCAAAACTCCCTTATGGTGCCGCTGGTTTGAACGAAGGTGAAACATTTATCACTAACATAAGTAAAGTACCTGCTGTGGAACAAATGATCTCAGAAAGTAATTTTTTGAGCAACAGCTATAGCCATTTTTTCTCTCTCCCCGTATGACAGTTACTCAGTCTGTAGCATCTTGCCTTAGACAGACTTTTGTGAGATCAGAGATGGCGCCAGATGCACTTGTTTGCACGGGTTAATCTCCGGTAATTGAATATCTCAGGCAATCGGACAATCTAAAGCTGTCCAATTTCAACTTTTATTGCTCAGGGCCAGGCTAGCCATGTTAAAAAGAAAGAAAAATAACATTAGAGGGAATCAGAATGCTGGCTTGTGGAATTAGCTTATCATATCCAATTGAAAACACTGTAAATGCCGCTTAGCTGGCCATTCCCCTGCGGGTGGTCAGCCAGGCGAGAAAAGGACAGAGGAGGACATCTAATGCCGCAGATGTCAGTGTGAGGGAACAGTGGGGAGTTTCTGTTCTGTATTACAGGGATTTCAAACCTTTTTTTTTTTATTTCAAGAACGGTATTTTGTCCATCAGTGCCCACCCATCTCTGATTAAGTGTGCAATTTGACAGTACATTCTGATTGTTCCTGATGATAAGGGCTTGTCAGGGTGTGAATGGATACTAACCTGCAGTGTAGCATGTAAAAAATATACATGCTTGAACTCTATGTGCAGGGTCCGCGAGAGAAGTTGTTTTTTGATGATTGTCAAGTACTAGTAGTTCTCTGTTAAATGTATGTTTGCTCTTCTTGACAACACATTTTCACTTTACCACAACTTTTCACTTTGGTTGGCAGTGCAAGTTTTGAATTTGTCGCACTTTTGTGCTGATTGGAACTATACAGTAGCCTATATGTTTGTTTGTTTGTTTGTTTGTTTGTTTTGCAAGACCTGGTTTCCATATATTTTCCATATCTTATCTATATATATATATATATATATATATATATATATATATATATATAGGCTCCTCCTCCGTGTGTGCCTGTCCTCCTCATGGACAGGCACACACACACACACACACACACACACACACACACATATATAACTAACAATAACTGTCATCTCTGCCCATACAGTATACGGCATTCCTTTGAAACAAACAAAAGTAAATAATAATATTTTTATATATATATATATATATATATATATATATATATATATATATATATATATAAAAGAAATTATATCTAGTATCTGAATAATTTTTGGTTTGACTATTGTGTAACGAAATGTAGCGGTTATTAATCAATTTATGGATGAAATATGAATATAATAATTCATAAGGTTATGAATAAATTATGATTCATATATCGACCCAATGGGGAATTAAACATATATTGTGAATCAATTACAACGAATTATAATCAATTACATATATGATTAGTTCTGGTTTAATAATTATTTAGAGAAACTGCTCGTTTGTCCAGCAAACTAAGTCCCTCACAGAATATTATAAACGGAGTTATTCTCTGGCCATGAAAATAACTAAAGCATAAAGCGATCGAAAAAACGTTAAAGTGACTTGGGTTTTCCGCTGAAAGAACAAACAGAACAATCGAGCATGAATAACGTTTTAATATATGCAAACTACGAATACAGAGGTTATACATCTAAATATATATACAAGAAAATACACACCTATGTACAAGAATAGAAGTAGAGAAGGAAAGAGAGAGAAGGCAAGTAGCAAACTCACAACCAGTCCTAAGCCAGCACGGAAATCAGTTTCATCATCTAAGATTGAGAAACGGCAGTATACTTGCATTGGTTGCGTGTGTCGAATTTCAGGTTAGCGCTGGTGCAGTTCGTTGGCTTCCTCCGTTCAGCGGGAAGGTTTGAACTGAGGACGAGAGTGAGTTTCGCTGGAAGATGGCGATCCCGAAGCTGAGCGCGATGACAGCGCGTGGTCACCGGAGGGGTCCGGGAAAAACGTGCACGAGATGCTCGTGAGACAATCGGGAGAGAACACACAAGAAATTGTGCGTCTTTGCTTTTGTGACAGATAAGCCGACACACCTCCTTGAGGTGGGGTAGCCAATAACATGGGTGCAAAGTTGGCGGGAAAGCTTTTCCTTTGTTTGGCCTCACGACTTAATTTGCATGATTTATGACTCTCAGATCAGATCTCCAAATGGAGTGCGTTCTTCACAGTATCATTAAACACATAGAAAAATGCATTTATCAGCGGTGTGACATATCTCAGTGAATAGCTCGTGTCCGGAGCTTTACGGAGAGACCAAACTCGATAGGTCAGAAAGGCATAGGAGAGAAGTTATGGTTTACAGACAAAATTATATCGTTAAAATGCACACTAGCACAAATACACTCATTTAAACACTAGGAAACATGCATAGGCCCTAGAAATATATGAAATATATATTTCAGCATAGTGGTAGTTTACAAATACAGTTCAAAATGTATGATTGTGTGTTTCTGTGTCTGTCTGTGTGTGTGTTTTTGTGTGTCCCTGTGTGTGTGGGGTGTTGGAATGTGGATCTGGTCAGTCTCTGGGGGGGTTTTACAACCCAGTCCAGCATGCTAAAAGCGTTCTGAACATTCCAAAGTTTATTGATTATCCTGATACGTGTGCATACGCTACAATTGTTTGAAATTAGAAATTAGATTTTAAGCACAATAATGCAAATATCACCTTTCATGACAGTGTATGCAAATTCAAACATCATCTTTCTGAGGCACAAGCATCCTTTTGGAGACATTAGCTAATCAAAGTAAGCTTTGTTGTGTGTGTCTGGCAGCTACATAAAGAAAGCATGAAAGCAGCCTGTACCTTTCTACAGCTGAACCTGTGCGCTCTTTAAGCCCGACAATCAGTTTTTCGTTCACACTGTTTTCCCATAGCGATAAAGAGACTCCTTGTACCTAGGGGCCCAATTCTCTGTGCCTGTGTGAGAGATATAGAGTGTGAGTGAAACTGGATGCTAATACGCATGGAATTTATTTCCTTGCAGATGGGCGATTCTCAAGTGTCTACTGCATGATGCTCCATCTCCCCTGTGCAATTGGTCTCAAATTAAAGGCTATCTCTATTTCCTCCTACAGGATCCTCTGTGCGCATTTCTCTGCCTCTCTCTTCTCCACCTGCTACCTCACTACATCTGTACAGCCCCATATTCTGTGTCACCTCACCACTTCACTCTATTATCTAAAAAAGTCAAGACCTCATTACTCGTTCTCTTGTTACTCTGACTAAGCTCTTTTCACTTTGTTCAGTTGTGAAGAGAGACTCATTATAACATAACTTTTATTTTAAATGGAGTGATGCAGCTGTTTTTCAGGACCCTTTTCCTTACTTGTCTTAATAAATATATAATAATAATAACTGTTCATCAAATGATCAACATGCATTTAGAAAATAGATGCTGGCTTTAACAATATATATTGTTTCAAAAAATGTAACTATGAGTGCCTACGGCCAAGTCGCAGTCTGATTTTCAACTCAGCAGTAAACCTGTGTACTCTTGTTCTTACTTGCTTAATTGTACATTATAGTCTAGTGATGATGAAAAATGATTTATTGTTAATCAATAGCAGAATCATTTGAGATCAACTGCTACAACTACCAGCAGGGGGATTATTTCATACATATGTAGCCTGAATGAATCAAAGTGGAATGTTGTCATAACATGGAATTGATTGTCCTGCCTTTAAAAAGCTTTTGGAACAATTTAAAAAGTATGTTTAATTAAACTGAAGTAAGCAATTACACACCCTGCTTCATATAACATAAATGTTGATATTAGAGGGACTTCTCCAAGGCCGACAGCTCGGTGTACGCGATCAGTTTTATAGATTGCCACAATGAATGTCGTCTGCTGATTGCGATCATGGTATTTCCTGCGGCTGATATTGATTAAGAGTCATTTCATGAGCACAAATTAATGCACTGCTCTCTACCAGACAGAAGGTTAATGGTTCACTAAAGAGCAGTGGTTATTATTGGGTGGCTGACGTCAACGCTAGTTGTAAGAAGTAGGAACTACATTTACAATTCACAACAAAACAGAATATCGCTATTTGTAACACATGCACACAGGTCCATTTCCTGCTGGCCGCCTTCCATAGTATTTCTGACACTGCAGGATAGCAAGTATGCCACATCACCGCCAGCTAATACAGTAATCTCATAACACTCACAATTTGTTCTGTATTTTTCCTCTCCACAGTAGCCATCCAAATATTGGACACATTAGAAAGTTTTTGTCACCATGCCATTTGGAAAGACTTTCAGGTGCCACAATAGGAGGTGTTGCAAATAATTTTTTTCTTACTGCCTTATTTTCTTTCTGCCATTCACGCACTGACATCAGGAGATTCTATGAGAAATCTTCCTGAAAAATTACCTACAGCATGCTCTGAAAATTAGTTACAGTGTGCCTACCCCGTTGCTCTTAACGGTCTTTAGTAATTAGAGCTAATGAAATGACAATTTACCATTATTAGGGCACGTGGCTAACAGAGCTGAGCTCGCTGCACACATCTGCGTCTCCAGTCGGGCCCTTGGGGGAAAGAAACTTTGAAGCATCCACCACATTCTTGCAGTGTATATGTGATCTGGTGATGGGAGCGGTCCTTTTTATTTCATTAATTATTTGTTCCTTACTTCTATCTGCTTCTGTTGATGGGACATTATCATAAGGTCATGAGTTGAATTCTAAATGTCCGTCCAAAGATGGTTCTTCAGGGTTTGACTTTAAATAGCAATCAGCAAAGCGAGTATCCGCCATTGCTATCAAGTGCGAGAAGATATCTGAGAGTCATCTCACAGAAAATGTGTGGATATGTCATCATTTCCTGGCTTTACTTCTAAAGATTTTTAAAAATACACACTTAGAAAGTGCAAACACTTTACCGGTAACGTATTATTTTAGAGCATCTTTGTTACATGTTACATGTACTTACTGCAGTAATTAGAGTAAATTATACAGAGCAACTAACCCTAATCCTAACCCCATGGTAAGTACTAGTTAATTAATATTAATTGGTACTTAACTATTAAATTTCACTGTAACACCTTAAATAAAGTGTAACCATTTGACCTTTTAGGGGAAAATGTCATTGCAGTACCCTTAAAAGGACAGCTTTGTCCCTCTTTTTCCCACATTGTAAAATATGTCCACCTATTTCAGCTCTAAAGCTGCCTAAACTTTTAAGTATAATGAAATTGATTGTAAAGCTGAATATTGTATATCTTATAAAAAGTTGAAATGCTTAAATTAGTCTGATGAGTTAAAGTAATGTTAATGACTACCATTTTTCCAGTACATAAGAAGTTCATATTAGTACCATAAGGGTACATATTACTAATCTAAAGTACTAAAATGCACATTTTACAGGTAAATAAGGTACACTTATGTCCTTTTAAAGTTTCTATCCTAGTGAAAAGCTGTTGTACCCGTAAAGATACAGTTGTTGCACATTTCTTATGAAGAAAACAGTGAGATCATGCTGTTACAGTGAAGAAATAGTCTATTTTTGTCTTTTTCTTTCTTACTTTCTTTCTTTCTTTCTTTTTCTTTCTAAAATATGTACAAGCTGTGTTACCAGCTTTAAAAAAATACCAACGCAGAGAACAAAAACGTTTCCTGGCAGCGATGTCATCTGACTCTAAAGCGCAGAAGAGAGAAAACAGTCAAGGCAGTCTCCCTTGAGGCAACGTTGGGTTTCTCTTGGGGAAAGCCCTAGTTTTTGCTTGTCCTACATCATCAAAGCCCGGCTTCACATGTAATATTAACAGGATTTCTATCAGAAGTCACTGTGTAAGAGTATTAGAGACAACATTTACTCAACAATGCAGTGACCATCTTTGTGTGCAGAGATAACAAGGACTGACCCACTGGGTTATGGGATTACTCGATTAAACTTTTACAAGGCTGCCAAATTCTGCTGTGTTTCTTGGACCAGATTGAAGTGATGTTGGCTTTTATGCTGAGTGGAATTCATTTTGAGATGTGCCAGTGAAGCGCTCTTCTGCTCTTTCATGCTCTTCCAAAAACAGGTCTTCTGTGTAAATGCAGACTTTAACTAATGATAAGATAAAACGCTGCTGGTAAAATTGCAACTTCAAGACATCGAAAAGAAAACATTTTAGTGTCCAGATTAAGAGGTGGCGATTTGACCAATATCTTGTATCGCAGTAATGGCATATATTTAGATATAGTTACACTACAATTAAAAACGTTGGGGTCTGTTAGATTTTTATTTTTTTTTATTTTTTTATTTTTTTTATGTTTAATAAAAGAAGAATCTTCGGCCCACTAAGGATGTATATATTTGATCAACAATACAGTAAAATCAGTAATATTGTAAACTATTCAAATACATTTTAAATGTAATTTATTCCTGCATGGCAATTATTATTCCAGTTTTCAATGTCACATGATTCTTCAGAATTTATACTAATATGGGTGCTCAAGAAACATATCTTCTTGTTTACAACAGTTGTGCTGTTTTTTTTTCTTTTTTTTTTTTTTTGTGAAATCCATGACACATATTAATTTAACTTATTTTTGGATGATCCAGTGAAATTCAGTACTTTAACTTATAAATATAACATCTTCTCTTTTTGTTTGGAATTATTTGGACATAATTTGGAAATTGTCTTATGTCTGCAAGTCTGGTATCAGTGCAGAAACAACTGTGTTTTATGTAACACTACAAATAGTAAAAACTTATATTATGAAACTGATTGTTTCAACTATGAGATAAGCCACATACAATATGCATTATACACACACCTGTGATCACACATCAATTCAATTCAACTAGACTCCAACTCTAGTTCCTCATGTGGAAATACACACTATCTCTACCAGTTAAAGTAGTGGTATAAACACCATCTCTACCAGTTGACACGTATATAAAGTCACACTGTCCACAGTGTATGTGTGCTATCAGGGAGTGGTTTGGTACATTAGCAAAAATAACTCTTAACGTTTATCTTCTAGGGCAAAAGTCTTTGAAAAATATGTAAGATATGGGAATAAAGTTGCTGTTAATGGTTAGCGAGTGCATCAGGGAGGTGACTGCAGTAGAGGGAGGGGTTCGGGGACACTTGTCTGTAAGCTATTTGACTTTTTGACACAGTCTAAATCTAATCATCAGAAAGCTTTAGAGGTGAAGTGGACTATCGTAGCAGAGTCAAATCCTTTGAAAATTAAGCCCATTAATCAAACACACAGGCTCATTTGCTATTTTTATAGAAGTGGCTGATTTGCAGTTTGGTTCGTAGGGACAGCGGACGAGGGGGATGAAACAAAAGAGAAAGGGATTCACGAAGCAGGCAAATATCCATCAATTCTCATTAAAGGAAACTAGATCATCTCTTTTTTTTACCACAGTAAAATACAGAGTAAAGCAAGTTAGCCGTTGCACTGCCATCTCTGATTAATTAGGTAAATGCATAGAAGGTAGCAAGTTCATGATAAAGGCTTATTAAATGCAAAGTGTAATTTATAGGAGGTCGAGTCCACAGAGAAAATATTATCACCATTTCCCTGGAGGTAATTTACTGATTCCGTCCCACTTTGCTTTTTCATTATCATTTTACTCCATTCTTTGCCCCTCTCTCTCCCTCAAACACACTGACTCACTCTTACTTAATGCAGACATCAGCAAATGTAGGTCTCTGCGCACCTTAATTCAAACAACAATACAGAAAATTGCTATAATAAATCTGATAGTTTGTTCAACGTTGACCTGGTCTTTTGAATCTTTCATCATATCATTTCACTGAGCACATCTTTGCTGTAAAATCTGCTAACATCAGTGATTTTGTGCAGATACAACAAATACAATAGATGATGCATAACAGTTCCTCTGAAAATGGACACTTGGTTTTACAGTATCCATCTTGCACCCTCTTAATTTACTATAGAAATAACAGCGATGTTTAATTATAAGCAGCTTACCTGAAAATACTATTTATTTGTGGCTTAGTCAGGGGCGTAGTTCGTGGGGGGATGGGGGGGAGGTAACCCCCCCCCAAATATTCAAATCCATCAGTTACAACCCTCCATTTCAACATGAAAATCACAGTAGATCTAAACTAACATATGTATAATTCATTTATTTTGAAACAATAATTTTGTTTCTAATCGAATATGAGTTTGTCATAATAAATTAGTCAAAAAAGTACCCCCCTTCCATTGAACCGATTGGTAAAGCCCAACCAATGTGCGTCGCACTTTCACCAACACAACACGAGTGGCGCTCTACGGTTTGAATGAAAGAGAGCGGGTAGCAACAAAAAGTTAAGAGAACCGTTGCCCAGCCGACTATATTAAACTTCTGTTCAAAGAGGGACGTTAAAAAGAATAAAGCATGTACTGAGAAGGAGGTATGAGAATGTTGTAATAGCTAGGTACACTCCACATATATTTTAGCTAACTAATCCATTGCAATTTAGCCATAACTATAAGTGTAACTGTAACCAGTTACCAAAACAGCCATCTGTTTTGTTACTTCATTTTTCAAAAGTGTCTTATCAATGACAAAAGTATTCACATCGGTGTTTGTTTTCTTCCTTAATTAATCTGACTTTTGAACGAATTGGCTTGAATGAACGATTTAGGTAGCTCACTCATTAAAACATCGAATCGCTGCCACCTACTGGCATTTGTAAGTGGATCCTTATCAAATACTAATTCAAGTTGAAATAGTTTTATTATGCAAGAAGAGAGTGTTATGGTAGAAAAACCAGCACAGTTCATATACATGAATATACATAAACAGTCATTATACAAAAATGTGGACAACTGAATGCTGTGGTTGGCCAATCAGAATCAAGTATTCCAGAGAGTCATATAATATTATGCAGAAACATTTGCCACAAGGCATTGTAAATATGTACGCAGTGAGTTCACGCACTTTTGAGTATTACTCTGTATGTAAATACACAATAACGTGACCACTCTGTTATAAAGTAAGATAGTAAATATTCAAAGACGATTGCTTACACCTGGAAGATCTGAGGGGAGAAACGTTGCTCTCATTATTTAGCTTCGGTCGAGTTCTTTGTCTTTCAGTTGGAGTGATTGACAAGATATTTTTCAGCCTACTTCCTCAAAAACAACAGTCTTTGTCACACCGTCTTTCTTTGATGCTTTCATGTCACGTCGTGCTATCCCATCCGACTCGCCTGCCTTGGTCCGCCGTGACGAATCTACCATTTTACATGAGCCACACACGGCCCGAAGATCATTTCAAGCCGCCTCTCAAACAAGGCCTGTTCAATACAGCGGCGTATTAACACTGGCTGGTGTGCTAGGCATGTCTAATGCATTCAGCTGACTGACAATGTCAGTGTGAGAGAGGAGCAGGTTCCTGACACTTGTACCACAGATGAGATATAGGTTGAAAATAAAAGTTTGGCCCAAATTGTTTTCAAAAGTAGAGCTTCAACTTTGATGTGTGACAGTGTACTCTATATGACAAGCTGTATGGTTGCCTTGAGACAGACAAAATATGGTGAAAAAGAGATGTGTTGGATCTCGACATGAGAGCATTGGCACAAAAACCAGAAGAACAGAGCTTCTGTGTTCAACCACACAGATAAGCACTGTATATATTTTAGTTATCAATGCTAAATAACAGCTAGGATAACAGCATATCCTTCCACTGTTTAGGAATAACAGGAATAATGGCTGAACAGGCCAAGTTGCTGAGAACGGAACAATCATCACTGGCATGTGAATGTTTTTTGCTTGGGTTGCTCATGTCAGAACAAAATGTTTTTAAGTTTCAGTAAATGCACTTTTGAGCTTGAATAGGTTGAATATGAGCTGGGCGCTCTCTAAAGAGGCTGGGGCTTTTTTTTCTGCTGAATGCAGAGATATTAAATATATAGAGAAGAGAGATGGACTGTGTCTGTGTGTGCTGTGTATTGTATGTGGGCCGACTGTCATTGGGAAAAGGTGATGGAGGACCTCATTTTGTAGCCCTAAAATGCGCTCTTCTCTGTTACTCACATATACACACACACACACAAACCATAGAGGTTCTGTCTGGTGGTTTATTAGTCTATTTAGGCCATACTCTTTTCATATATGTCCTTTGTTATCATAGCAGGCTGCAATCAGTGTGTTTTGAGGAATGCATTGTGAACCCATATATACTGGTTTATTTCAGTATGAAGTAGCTTCAGCGCAGGCCAATCTCACACAGAGGGATGTGAAGATGCATTCTGTGACAGAGCCCTGTTGTTCTGATGGTTAAGACCATGCACTTGGGCAATCAGGGTTTGGTTGGGCCATGTGTTTGTGTTGTGCTTGGCAGTGCAGAAAAATGCTGCAGAGCTGCTTAGCTTACAGCCGCAGAAATGTGTGCATACTTTCTCTGATTTGTGTGTGCATGTGTCTGTGCATGCATGTGTGTGTGTGTGTGTGTGTGTGTGTGTGTGTGTGTGTGTGTGTGTGTGTGTGTGTGTGTGTGTGTGTGTGCATGCATATGTTTTTGTGACATATCAGGACACAAATGGAAACATTACTTTTTTTTCTTCTTTTTTAGTGCTTTAGTGCTAAACACAAACTTTTATTTTGGATGCGATTAATCACAATTGTTTAACAGCACTTTTTTTTTTTCTTTTTTTTTTTTTTTAGGTTTTTGAAAGATGCACTCTTATGCTGACCAAGGCTGCATTTATTTAATCAAAAGAGCATTAAAATCAGTAATATTGTGAAATATTATAAATAAATAGAATTCTTTTCTATTTAAATATATTTTAGAATGTAATTTATTCCTGTGATGGAAAAGCTGAATTTTCAGTATCACTACTCCAGTCTTCAGTGTCACATGAGCATTTCAATAAATAGATGGTCGCAGTTATGCATGGCAGAGAGGTTATGCAAACTAAACATGTCGGATATAGGGTTTTGTCTTTTGTCTGTCTGTGGATTGTTGAAGATGTTACACCTCTATTGCAGGCTAGGTGTCAGACCAATACATTTTCTTCCTCTTGCTTGACTTTCACATTCGTAACACAAACATACTCTCTCACACACACACACACACACACACACACACACACACACACACACACACACACACACACACACACACACACACACACACACATTCTCTCTTTTCTCTTTTTGAATGAGAATTCACTCTTCAGTCTGTTGTTAGGTAGCATTGTTGTGCTCCATATTATTATTAGTTTGACTCTCGAGGAAACATCATACAGTCCCCTCTGCTCTCCAAACTACATCAATTACAGGGTTTGTTTTGGTTTCATCCCTGAGTATCAGCCCTCAAGGACACCTTTGTCTTTATCACACAAACATACCACACATACACTCACTCACAGCCGCACACGCTCCTTCCCCAGCATTCATATATTCAGAATCAAAATCACTGTCTCACACACAGTGCCAGGTTGACATGTAACAATATAAAGCGAAAGCATTTGAGCATGGCCGATCACATGCTAAAATGTCACTCCGTCGCTTGTTAGCAAGAGACTGTGAATAAAGCAACATTACAATTAGACTTGCCATTTCTCGCCCTCAAAACTGATCATGGCAGTCAGCAGCAGGGCGGCGTTTAACCTGGATGCCCTTTTGATAAGTGTTGTTTACGTAACCAGCCACTGGCCTTTTAGAGCCAGACTAGCCCATACATCCTAAAGAGTGCCTCCAGAAGAGAGCTTGTAGATAACGTGCATGTGACCTCAGTAACCCATTGCAACTAGGAAATTGACATTTTTATAATCATAACTTGTGCAGTGAAATATTATGAGTGTGTGAGAGATGCTACTAATATAGGTAATCCCAGCACACTTACAACAACCTTCACTCTTTCTGTTCTGCCACGGTGGATTGAACCTCAATCTGATTTGCACTAACCATCTTACCTACAGTACATCCATGCTGTAAATAAATTGTGCCGAAAAATGAAAATTCTGTCATCATTTACTCAACATCATGATGTACCAAACCTTTGACTGTTTAATATGTGATACATAGATTTGTAAGGAACAAAAAAAAAAAAAAAAAAATATTTTAAAGGTGTTTTGTTGCTTTCTGGCCTACCTCTCCCTAGTATTGTGAAGCCAGACCTTCTATGTCCTTAAAATAACAGACCGATGTGAAATCAATCAGATGACAACTTCTGAGGCTGAAACTAACATCTCGTTGGCATGTTTTGAGAGTGGATCATTATGTTGAATTGGAACTTTTCAATGATCTGGATCTGTTTACAAATTTATTTGTAATTGCATGTAGACAAAGACCAATACATTTTTGTGATCCGTATACTATTCCTTCAACTATCCCTTCTTACACCTGTGCATTTGTACTACTGTACATGTGTTTGGTCTTAAAATTTGGTATTGCAGTACTTTTATTATTTGATCCTTTATGAAATAATTTTTGTGCTTTTTCTCATTTATAATCTGTGTATAAATGCGTGTAAATGTAAATGGCTCAGCAGCTACACATGAATAGGTGTGTGTGTGTGTGTGTGTGTGTGTGTGTGTGTGTGTGTGTGTGTGTGTGTGTGTGTGTGTGTGTGTGTGTGTGTGTGTGTGTGTGTGTGTGTGTGTGTGTGTGTGTGTGTGTGCTTTTGTTTATATTACATTGTGGGGACCAAATGTCCCCATGATGTAATATAAACCTGAGTTCACCTACATCGTGGGGACCAGCCAGCGGTCCCCACAATGTAAATGGGTTTATAAATCATATAGAATGAGTTTTTGTGAAAAAGTAAAAGTTTGCACAGTTTCCTGTGAGGGTTAGGTTTAGGGGTAGGGGCAGGGTAGGGGGATAGAATGTACAGTTTGTTCAGTGTAAAATGCATTGAAGTCTATGGAAAGTCCCCACAATTCACAAAAACAAACATGTGTGTGTGTGTGTGTGTGTGTGTGTGTGTGTGTGTGTGTGTGTGTGTGTGTGTGTGTGTGTGTGTGTGTGTGTGTGTGTGTGTGTGTGTGTGTGTGTGTGTAGGTATACACTTCTTGTCATGCAAACAGCTCTCATCTACCGTCAGTGGGAATGGGCTTTCATTTCAAAGTGGTTCTAATATTCACACTCTTTTTTGATAACCAGCGGGATGGTGAGTGTAGGGCTTATTGTGTCTGCGTGTGCAATGTTGAAACAGTTCAGAAACATGGCCTGGAACTCTTATACAGTGTCTCTGTGGGGCAGTCTAAGCAGCTTATATTAATGGGACAAGATCAGTGCGAAACCCTCAATGGTGGTGGCAGGCTCATCAAGCCCCATTGCTTCAGTAGTGGCTGAAGAGTGGCATAACACAGCCAGGTTCTGAGGTCTATGGCCATCAGGGAGGGAAAGAGACTGGCGTGAGTCTGTGCTGCTTATCGAATGGTTATTAAACTAATGATGGAGGAAAGGTGGGGGAATGGCAGAGAAACGGCATTCCTACTGTTTTCTAGAGTATTCTGCTGGGAAGCATATGGCTCAGAGTCTCTTGATGGTTGCTTCTGGCAGTTTGCATCCTCTTT
Organism: Chanodichthys erythropterus; assembly: GCF_024489055.1. Classification (NCBI taxonomy): domain Eukaryota; kingdom Metazoa; phylum Chordata; class Actinopteri; order Cypriniformes; family Xenocyprididae; genus Chanodichthys; species Chanodichthys erythropterus. Next base: position 35,925,839 of record NC_090232.1, on the reverse strand, counting down.
ATGTGGTTTCTTTATCTTTTTATTCTTATGCATTTCTCTTACTCACATACTCTGCACTAGGTGTTGCACTGCTGATAAAATGAAGCAGAAATGAATGCAGCAAAATAAAAAAAGCAAAGAAATAAAGTTGTAAGTGGTCAGAAGGCAAAGAACTTTCCAAAAAATGTTTCCATGGAGAATAATCCTAATACGATGCGCATTGCTGCATGCTGCCAATTACCCAGACTGCCGTTTTTTTATTCTAGTGTCGTAGACAGTCTGCGCACAGTTATTGTTGGCAAAGTTTGTAGCCGCTTTCCTTTCCACTTCTGACATGTATGGACTCAACAAATTCTATACAAGAATGGACATTTCTCAGACGGTCAAATGTTCTCGACACATTATAAGACAGACCACTTGTCTGTGTGTACAGTATACACACAGTTTTAGGGTCAAGGTTTAGGGTCAGTAGGATACTTTTTTAAAAGAAGTTATTCTTTTATTCAGCAAGGCCACATTAGATTGATGAAAAGTGACAGTAATGGGTTTTACATTGTTAAAAAAATAAATAAATCTGATTAACTCTATTCATATTCATTCATAGATCTGTGTTCATAAACAAACACTAAAAAAAGTATCACAGTTTCTAAAAAAAAAAAAAAGCATTGATAGTAATAACAAATGCTTCTTGAGCAGCAAATCAGCAAATTAGACTGATTTTGATTAGACTGATTAGAATAATTTCATTTGTTTCTGTCTTTTCCTATTTCAATATATGCTGTATGTATGTATAGCTGCCAGGCTTACACATTAAAAATCGAGTCATGATCCTTTTTTCTAGTCATAAACATGTTCGGCATGTTTTATTTTTTCTTCAACACTTCTTGCAACAATCATGTAGAGGTCCTCACTGGTGTGGTAGAGAGGCACAGCGGAGCTGAGGATCGGATGGAAGAGTGATGGTTTCCACCTTGTATCCACCATGAGTCCCAGAGTGTGTTAACCTTTAGAGAATGCAGCCCGTGAGGAAATGGATCTTTACTTCCGTTGGGTGCATCTCATCATACGGCAGACTCTACCTCTGCCCTTCATTTACTATTGGCTTGTCACTTTTTTACCTCTTGCTCCTTGTCACTCATTATTGGTATATGAAAGTGTGTTTTTCCTAGAAGTATTCTTTGCTTATTTTAGTGTGTTTCTCTGAAAGAAGCAATAGGATATGTGTCCTCTTTCCTCTGCTGGTGTTCTAATCACTGCATTTGTTTAGTTATGCCGCTCCCTGCATGGTTGCTTCAGCATCTCTTTCCTTTGGAGCTGAGAGAAGCAGATGGCTTTCTTAATTTTCTGCAGCTCCCTTCCTTTACACAAAGTATAATATATATATATATATATATATATATATATATATATATATATATATATATATATATATATATATATATATATATATATATATATATATATATATATATATATGAAGCTTTATGGAGATGCCATCTTAAATGCATACGCACATTTGCACAAGAGAGACATCAAAAAGATGGAGAATGTGTCCTACTAAGAGACACCAGCATCATGGTCTATTAGAGTTCAAAGGCTTGTGGTTCTCCTGAAACAAGATCAATTATGTTCTTTGCCATAATGGCATTCTCATGTTTCCTGCCCACTAAAAAGGGGGAAAAGCTAAATCAAAGCATTAATGAATCATGATGAATAAAACATAGCTAAATGTAAGCATTACCAACTTTAATTCCAGTTTTTTTTTCTTTCTTTTTTTCTTTTAAGAGCTCTGTCTTTTAGAATACACAGGAATTGCTATTTATAGTCAAAGGACATATTTATGGCCCATTTCCACACCACTTGCTGATGCAGTACAAATGACATTGTGAATATTAAATAGACATATTGGAAAATAGAAGGACTGTTTCCACATTCTTATCATAATATGTCTAAAAGTGCTGACAGGAACAGGCAGTCACAGATTGTCGCTTGCTAAATAGGGTGAGAGGTTAAATATATTTTGTAATAATTTCAGTGAGAATCTCAGATGTCGGATGTCTAAATGACAAATGAGTCACAAAGAGTCTATTTTAATGAAGGGGTGATGAAAAGCACTTCATGTAATACACAGTGCAGCATTCAGGTTTGCATTTGCATTCCGCACACTAGACAAGAAGAAAATTCCTTAAAGCTGAAATTGTTTTTTTTTTGTTTTGTTTTTGTTTTTTTGTTTTTTTTGTTTGATAGGAAATGTTTGAAACAATCTCTGAAATTCCATTCTCTAGTGGTGAAGAACTTAACTCAGCTTTAAGTTAAAAAAACCCTATCCATTTACTTTGCAGAGCTGAACACATTACAGTGTCTGTCACTTTAGGCTACATACAGTAAAAATATCTTAATTACCAAGCTCTGTCCAGGTAGGCAATTTGAAATCCCGTTTGAAGTAAGAAGGAATAGACATTTTTGCCATATAAAAGAAAGAAGGTAGTTATTATTGAAAGTTCGAAGTAATGGTACAGCATGTTGAATTTATACTACATAATGCACAGCTCTTACATTGGCTTCTGAAGCAAGAATAAGTTTAAATCTGAACAAAGAACTAGTGTACGGCTAGTGTAACTTGTATGTGTGTGTGTGTGTGTGTATGTATATATATATATATATATATATATATATATATATCAAAATCTCTCCTCCAAGAATTTATGAGTCTCACCATCTGTACAAAAAGCTACACATATTGCGAATCAGCTTATTATTTTACAGTCATCTGGAGTTTTACGAGTTCTGAGACTGTATATAAATTATGTGCAATCAGCAACCGCACATTTCATCTACAGGATGAAATCAATAAAGGAGGGAGACATACTCTGTAATATGAAGAAAAGAAAGATGGCATGCACTACACAAACCAAAATGTTCAACTCCATATGGAAAATTGTACTGATATGCAGGAGAAGAAAGTGACACAGATGGGATTTTTAAATCCTGACTCAGTGTTCTTAATAGTGAACTAACTGCAATTAAAAGCACAATGAAATTTAATTGGATGCGCAATCAATGTTGTTATTTCTTTATAAAAGAAAAGCACCTTTCAAATATTTATTTGGGGAGCCTTAACTTGATGTCCACTTAATGGACTAATTTGATGAAACAGTGTTGATGTATTGCTATGTTAGCTCTTATGAGATCTCTGAGCTCCTTTGGGATTATGTATATAAATGTCTAAGCAAATGCATTGTTCCAAAATCTAGTGAGCTGCCTAAGGCAGTTTCTTTTAAGAAATCATATGCATAATTCTGAGATGAAGGCTGTTCCAAGTGGCAGGTGTCCTATTTGTGTTTTCCTAAGATACTTTTAGCTAAATTCTTAGCATTACCATAGCATGTATCCTTCATGGAGAAGGCAGTCTCAGAAAGACTTCAATCATATTGGTATGTTTATTAGAGCACTGCAGTTAGCTTAGCAACATGTTAACATCAAACTCTATTGAAATCAACTGTGAGTTGGTTCTCCTGTGCAGAAAACTGTTTGCATGGTGTGCCAGTGTAGATGATTCCAAATCGGTCACTTATGACGCTTAGGACGCTGGAACAGAGCTAAAGCAGGCTAAAAAATCCTGTGCAAAAAAATGAATGTCAGAGCTTCCTAGTTCATGTAATTATATTTTGATTGCATTCCAAAATAATAATAATAATAATAATAATAAATTAAAAATCAGCTTTTAAGAACTTTTAGATCCATGGTAACTGTCCAACATGTAATTCTGTGCTTTCAGTCGTTCTTTCTCATTCACTCACTCCCTGCCCTTTTATTTTCTCACATCCACCCCCTTGTTCACACCACCTCCTAATGGATAACGTGTGAATGTAAAGTACATCCGTTGACGTGTAACATTAGCAATTTCTGAACACAATCTGGACAATCTGCTCTGATTTAAAACACTGTGCCTATAATGTGTTTCTTAGAAACCTACTCTTACTATCTGAAAGCATGTACTGTTTTAAAAGAAATGAAATAACCAGAAAGAGACACAAAAGCATTGCGAGCATAACAAAACAATCCAGTTATGGTTAATGTATGTTAATATGCTGACAATTTATTTGTATTGCACTGGAAGTTAGTGAAGGTGAAAAATAGAGACATTTCTTACTATTATTGTAACAAGAAACTTCTCCATAAACCCTTTTGATTGAGGTCCCGATGTAGATTTTAAATCAAATCTGCTAACTCATTGGGGAGCCATGCAGCTATGTTATGAATTAGCTCTCCAGAAAGCATTGAAGAAATAAAGTAACCTGCTCCCCTGGTACAAATCATTGTCCGTGTCCATTAATCAAGAAAAGGCACGGTGTCTAGCGTGACCGAGTGTGCAGCTGTAGATCAAAAAGCATGAACAAAGGAGACATAGAGGAGTGACGGACTCAAATTGGCTGTGAGAGTCTTGAATTATCAATACATTAGGGATATCAGTGATGCCTTTTGCTCCAAACTCAAGGAAGCCCCGCTGCGCAAACATGCAGACATTGAGAGAGGACATCGCCTATTAGCTGTGAAGATGGATAACATATCATCATGCTATTTGTCGATGGAGATAAATAAATATTCAGCTGATGTTTACTATGCTGCTGATTGGGGGGTGGTGCATTGGTAACATTTGAATATGATCAGTCAATCTCTCAAGCAACACCATGTCTAAGTGGGTGGATCTTGGAGATTGGATGTGTTTTTATCATGAATATGTACCCCTTTCCTTAACCCTTCTGGGACAATATTTGATAATTTCATATCTGTTAATCTTTTACAGACCTCGATTTTGTTGTTAGACAGGCAAATATTGGGTCAAAAATGTGACAGGTTTTCTATTTGATTTAGATGAAAAATAAATATGATGTTGTGCGTGTATTCAAGTTTTATATTCAATATACTATCACTTAAACATATAGCATTTACATTATTATATATATATATATATATAGTAATACACATTTAATAAATTATATATTATAATATATATAATATTATATATATAATATGTATGTGTGTGTGTGTATGTGTATGACCATGAGTGTTAGCTCTTGAATATGGAACATTGTAGAAATGCTAAAGGAGTTTGTGCTTTCCTGGAAATGCTGGAACACTGTGTGAATAGCATGAGCCTCCCAAGTCTACTGCAGGTGAGGAGATCAGTAATTGCCTTTCTTCACACTGGCAATACACAAACACAGACTCACACAGGCCTCTTTGCAGCTCATCCAGACAGAGCTGTTGAGAGACAGCCAGCAGCTGATTGGCACCGTCTCAGTCTCAAGCTTTGCTCGTTTTTCACACTCAGGTAGAAAAGAGGAGCTATCCAAAACCTGCAACTGCCACAGTTTACCCAAGGAAAAAAAAAAAAAAAAGCTGCAAGATATCTTTCTCTTTTCGCTCCAGCACGCCTACCCCTCAAATCCTCATCCAAGAGATCTCACTTGCCTGGGTCTGAAATGCAGTCTATCAGAAGGGTATCTCTGGCCCCCTTTACTCTATGTGTTTAGTATCTGGATAGTGTCTGGATATTTTTGGATAGATTGCATTTACACCTTGCATTCCGATGCATTTCCAATGTGACAGAAAAAGACACTGTTCATAGGATGCTTAAGCCAATTTTTCTTGGCATTTTAAAAATATTAGTGGATAATTCAACTTATTGCTATGACAGTTGTCAGCAATATCTGGTCTGTTGTGTTTCTCCAAAACCTTTCCAAAGTAAAGGATGCAGATATGGATTAGAATTGAAGATAAGGTTAGCAAATTATATTTTAAAGTGAAAATACTCCAGAATAGCAACATGAGTGAGGATTTGGGGAGAAAAACTAGAGATTCCAAGCATTGTCAAGCGAAATAATTCATGGGATATTTTTCATTACATGGGGTGAGAGGATCATAAGATATGCCTGTTCTATTTTTTACATTGTGTGATAAGAATATAAAGAAAATTCCAAGAACCAACAACAGTATTGGTAGGAATAAAATAGCTATCTATAAATAAATACAATTAGTTTTAGATATTTTGAAGGTGGCTCGATAGCGCCAGACAAACTCCTCCTAGAGAATTAATCAGACAAACAACATATTTGGTCAGTCTAATCTTAAGGCCTTTGTGATGTTAAAAAGATGTTGAAAAGATCTTGAGTTTTCATTGAACTGTCTTTCATTGAGCTTTCATTGTCTGTGGTGGCCTGATAAAGTTCGATGTTTCGCAGGAAATTTTTGGAAACTTTTGTATGTCAGACATACAATGTCCAACCTGCCCTAAACCTCACAAGAGTCCTGGCCTGAAGACATCTACATGCAAATATTCAGTCATAGCGCCACCTGTTGGCAACAAGAAATGGCATGCTTTACACTGTAATTCACTCCCTGAAGCACATTTGTGTATGCCATGAAGTACCAAACATGCTAGAAACAAGCTAATGAATGCGATTAACTCCACGAAACAGGAAGTTGTTGTAACTCAGGCATACAATGTCCAAATCTGCCCCAAACTTCACATGTTTGAGAAGAGTCCTGCCCTGAACACATCAACATGACAATATTTAGTTATAGTAATAGCGCCACCCACTGAGGAATGAGGAAGTGATGTGTTTAAAAATGTGATGCACTACTAGCAACACACTAAAATATGCAATTGAGTACTAAACATGCTAGCAACATTTACCTGAGTGTTAAAGCATGCTATTATCGTCATGAAACTGGAAGTTGTTGTAACTCAAGCATACAATGTCCAATCTGCCTCAAACTTCACGTTTGATAAGTGCCCTGCCCTGAAGACATCTACACGCCAAAATTTAGTTATAGCCATTGTGCCACCAGCTGGTAGCGGGAAGTGTAGCAAATACAATGACTGAAGTAGTCCTACTATATTTATTTCTATACCTAAATGCATGTGGCACGGTGTGCGAGAGCCCTTTCATTGCTGCCTGCAGCTTTAATTTATATACATTTTATATGCTGACTTTACAAGAACTTCTATTGTAAGAGCTGTTTTACTCTTATTAAGTGCCCTGTTGTTGGTTTTTGGCTATTTTATTATTATGATTATTATTATTATTTATGTTCTGCTCCCGCAATGTGAAAAATACACAAACGTCTTTAGTATATAACATTTACTCATGTATTTTAATATGGTGTTTTGGAAATTCTCAATATGAATATATCCTACTTATTACAAATGGTGTGTGCATAAGACTGACATGACACCTTCATAATCATGACATGACACATGTCATGAATATGAAGGAGGTTTTATGAATGTTTATGACAACTGTCATTAAGTGTCATTCGCTCAATTATGTCATTTTTAATGCAAAGATGACATTGTTTGAGATGTCCGAGTTATGACAACTTGACATAAATCAATACATCATAACCTGTCAGTGTCTTTGTCATGACAACTTGACATCATTTAGCTTTATGGGTTAACATTACATTAAACTGTCATGTGGTTGGTTTTGACATTGGCTGTCATGAGGCCATTACAATAGTGTCATGAATATGTACCTTGAGCTCAAGTACAGTGGTACAAATTGAACTTGTCATTAAAATGTCATTAACTCTGACAAATCATTCAACAGCAATCAACAGCGTCATGACTATTTTTAATTTCATGTTTTTTTTGTTTGTTTTTTCCTCCAAGTTTCCTCCAACAGAAGGTCAGATAATAGACAATTTCAAATTTCGTAAAAAAGATGACACTGTTATAAAATAATGGTAACACTTTATTTTAGGGTCTTTTAACTAGTTGCTTATTACTATTAGCAGTCATATGGCTAAAATATTGGCTATTAATTAGTACTTATAAAGCACATATTAATGCCTTATTCTGCATGACCATATTCTACATTCTTAATCCTTCCCCAATACCTAAACCTAACAATTAACTATAATAAGCAGTAAATTAAGAGTTTATTGAGGGAAAAGTCATAGTTAATCGTTTATATACGTGTTCCCTAATACCAAAATAATGTAATGTAATGTTAACCCATAAAGCTAAGTATTTTTTTTTTTTTTTTTTTTTTTTTTTTAAGTTTGATAATTAATCTGCTATGTCATGTTTATGATGTTTTGCTAATGTCAAGTTGTCGTAACAAAGACACTGACAGGTTATGATGTGTTGGTTTATGTCAAGTTGTCATAACAAAGACATCTCAAACAATGTCATCTTTGCATTAAAAATGACATAATTGAGCGAATGACACTTAATGACAGTTGTCATAAACATTCATAAAACCTCCTTCATATTCATGAAATGTGTCATGTCAAGATTATGAAGGCGTCATGTCAGTCTTATGCACACCCCTTCAAGTAAAGTGTTACCTTACAAACTAATTTGACTTCTCCACCACAGACAATTTGGACAACCTACGGTTGTCAATACAATATACTACAGTATTTGGGGGAAATTCCCCTCCCGAAGTATGGTAACAGCATCCAGTCAAGAAGCTACTATCACTAACTCAAACCACAAGTGAGCACCAGGGGCCGTATTCACAAAACATTTTATCTTACCACTAAGAGTTCTCCTAAAAGTTCTTAGCTAAGAGTTTTCTCTTAAAACCTATTCACAAAGCTGCTGAGACAAACTTTTACTAAGGAATAGACTGAAGTCTTAAGTAAGAGTAAGGGCGGGGCTGACCTCGTTGCTATGGAGTAAACACACAGTGATTGGCTGATGGGAGGAGTCAGTGATTTAATCACAGAAATATTGTAGAATGAGGTGTCATGTTTCCATATTAAAATAAAGGTTTAAAAATACAAATGTTGCCCTATTCAAATAAATGTTTTTTTTTTAATAAAAATGTTCCCACAGTCAAAATAAAATGTTGACATATTTTTGCCATAAAGGTTTTAAAATGTAGGCTAAGTGTCACTAATTAAACTATCCAGTTAATTGTCCACCTCTTGGATGTCTGCATCTCAAGAGAATGCAGAATTCAACCGACAAATTATGTTTTATAAACAAAGTTTGGGAGAAACACATTCAAACGGTCTTTCTAATCAGCACGAGAAGAGGAATAAATACACAGATGATATTATATATATATATATATATATATATATATATATTTTTTTTTTTTTACTCTATTCAATTATTTGTAAGTGTGAACCCATGTAAACCACTGCCACAGGTAATCAGACAATATTTATTTATTTATTTATTTGTTAAAGATTAATTTTTGGCATTGATTCAAATCTATAAATTACATTTTTTTTTATTGCATTGCATTTTATTGCATTTATGAAGAAAATGTTCAGCACCTAAGGCTCTATCCTCTATTCCCTCAATGGTTTTCAGTGTCTTTGGGTGGATTAGGACTGATTGTGATTTGGTCTTAGTGACTTAGGAGTCCTCTTGACTACTCCTAACGTTTCACAGATTTAGGAGCTAGTTTTAGCGTTAAAATGCTTTGTGAAATACTCTTAGAGCAAAAATGTAGGACTCCTAAAATTAGGACTGACACGCCCATTATTTTTAAGAGTTTCTCTTAAATCGGCAATTTAGGAGCTACTTTTAGCCTTAAGGTGTTTTGTGAATACGGCCCCAGGTCTTTAGCATCTATACACTCTCACCACTCTTCTCAGGTACACGGTGGTCTGACACAGGATCATTAATACTAACTCCAAGTTTTACAGCCTCATCCTGAGTGCGGGTCTATAGTCTTCCAAGACTATCACTGTCCCTGCTGTGGTCCTTTGAGCGTTGAATCTTTAGCACTGCTATTTTGCACCAGTGTAGCATATACCAAGATGTGACTCCCAAGTTGCTCTTTGCAAGAATTAAGTTTTATTCACGGCCAGGAGTTCACTGGTCACAACAACCAAGAGAGACTCCCCAAACAGAAAGATACATGTACATTTAATATCTTACAGTTAAATAAAAATCGATGTCACTCAAGTCTTCTTTTATACTGATCTAGTGATTGGTTTGTAATGATCTAAGCTAATCATATGACTGTAAGTTCTACTGTGTTAAGCACTTTTTGGGTAAGTCTAGATTCTTTGATCATGTAATGTATATAGATATACATGGTCTTTGACCTGTGCATACTTAGTCTGCACTTTTCTGCATATTCCATGTTTAAATACACTTCTGAGGCCATTACATAAAACATTTCTATCATAATGGTCAAGTGCTATGTAATTGTGATCTGATCACTGAAATCATGTCAGTGCCAAGTGCAGGGGGACTGTCTGTCTCTCCTTCCCTCTCGCTCTGCTTCGTTTCTGTTGTTTTGCACTCTGCGAGCATTCTCTCCATCCAAACACTTTTAAATGCATTGTTTATCTCCAAACTGTTTTAAATGTTGGCCCTGGAGTATTCTTAAATATACAGAGAAATTACAAAGAACAAGCTTGGCTCCATTTTCATAATTGAGCTTCGCTGCCAAGCACAACTGCTTGGCTTGCACCCTCACTAGGAGAGATCGATAGTTCAGTGAAAGCTGAAAGCTGCCTGCTTATACTTTGGGAAGATGGGGAAGCACACAGTGCCTTCCAAGTTTCTCAAGCTTTTTTATGTTGAAGACCTATTATCTACTCTGATTTAAAGGCATGTTGGGATCCGAGGGCAAGATGTGTGAGTAACATCAATCAATCCAAATGTTCTCTGTGGGCGCATATGTCCGTGAGAGCTGACCCCTGGTTTGAAGCAAAGCAGCCCACACAGCCTTGAGCTGCAACAGGAAGTCACTTTTCACACTGAGCAGAGATCTTTTTGTAATGATTTAGCTAGGACTTCGGTAGGGCATCTCTGAGTGCCACCACAGCTGGGTAGCAATGAACCACCTGGCCCATACCGCTCTATCACCCTCTCGGGCATCCATCCTTCTCAATTCTCCACCCATGAATACATCAGCATTGTCCGATTGAACGGCATCTCCGCCGTTGCCCTCGGTGATTAAAGTCGCCACCCTTCCCCTTGCCTCTCCACTTGTACAAAGTCAAGCATGTCCACTCAGCTTTATGGATTGTTTATATTGCTTTCAATTACCTTCTCATGTCCCACACTGAAGTCAGTAAAGTTTTATATGCTGGAAATTACTCTCCAGGCACCCATCTCCACCATAACTGCCAGAACCCAGACAGAAGCTCCCCTTGCCCTGGAAAATAAATCATATTTAGAATTCATCAAAATAATTTAGAGTTTATTAGGGTTTATATGCCAATCTGAGCAGTGCTTTGAGACTCGACTTTTTATACCTAGCGGTCGCTTGTCAGTTGTTACACTCATTAATAAAGCTAAAAATCACACAGCATTGCAACTAAATTAAATTTCTCAGCGCCGGTTGTGCTCAGTGAAATGTGGCTCGTATGAACCCTTAAAATAGACTTCTGAAATTCTTTGATGTTATCTTGGGTTGCTGTGCACTTTATTTTCCTCTATTCTGATATGAAAGAAGCTAAATATAGCTATGTTTAATATTGGGATTATAGGAAATGTAGGCCTACTCATCAAACACACACACTTGAATATGTGGTTTACAGGTACTCTCCATAGTCTTAATGGTTTTTATACTGTACAAACTGTATATTCTATCTATTTCTGCATTCTTTCAAATTCATTCTTTCTTTTTTTTTTTTTTTTTTTTTTTAAGCCATTTGGTTTACAAGGACACAGGAAATGTCCCCGTAAACCTTGTTTATGTTGCAATACCCATGTCATTATACACATTTGAGTCCATATAAACAAGAACACACAGACAGATGGAGATATTAAATGGTAAAACTGATATATTATATATATGTGTGTATATATGTATATATGTATATATATATATATATATATATATATATATATATATATATATATATATATATATATATATATATATATATATAGATAGATAGATAGATAGATAGATAGATAGATAGATAGATAGATATTATTATCTTAATATTTGTCACAAAATGTAAAGCTGTTTTTTCACTTATATCAGACATATAATTAATTTTATATAAATGAGTACCTTTCAGTTTAGTAGACATTGCCACATTAATTAACATATAAACCACTTTTTCTTTGAATTACCAGGAAAAAATAACTACTGAATGTACTGTTGTATAGTATATTGTTACTTTAATATAAAATTCCTATCACCCCTATATATTTCATTAACAACTCAGAGTTTCAAGTAAAAAAGAAAGAAAAAAAAAAAAAAACTAAGAGGAACAGTCTGATTTAAAAACACTGACTGCAATCACAAGAATAGCAATCAATATCTAATCTAGCTCAAATCAGTCCTGACGCAACAGAACTAAATGCAAATGCAGTACGAGACAAATGAAAAAGACACAAGGGGTATATTTTATTGCAGTCAATAAATGTCTCTACAAGAATTAAGTATTTTGCAGATTTTGCATGCTGTATGATATATCAATAACTACGCATAATGTTATTTTGAGATATATATATATATATATATATATATATATATATATATATATATATATATATATATATATATATATAATTTTAAATGGGGGGGGGGTCTCATTATGAAATATCTTTTTCTCTAATACACACTGCTCACAATTAATCATACCCTTTTATTCAATACTTTTTGCAACCTCCTTTTTCCAAAGATAACATGTGTATAATGAAATATACAGCTGTATCTTTAATGTTGTGAGCCTATTTTTCTGTATTTAATATATATTAGGGCTATCAACGTTAACGTGTTAATGGATGCAGTTAATTCAAAATCCTTTACGCGTTAAAATAATTTAACGCAAAAAAATTATGGAAGCATGTGAAATTTCGTCATAACGTAATTTACCTCACGTAGTTAGATGATCTTAAAGTCCATGCTGATTATATCAGAGATGGCAGAGAGAATTATTCATTCATCCAGTGTCTGTTTCGCTTTAAAACACGAACTCTCTGTCATATTGTGTCATTGTATCTGAAGAGTGCAAGCCCTCCCGCATCGCACTGTTCCTGTCTGAACAGAATGTCAAAACATCCCACCGCTGTATGACCAGATGATATGAAATCTATGTTTCTCTGCTGGATAAAGAAAATCCCCTTCTTGCTATGAAAGTTTTGATGGATGAGGATTGCAATCAAAGTTAAGACGATTGCGATGAAATACAGGAGCCGTACATTAAGCACACGTGAGTCCGTTATATTGATGGGCAAACAAATCATGTATGAGCACTCTCAACGCACTGATCGCACATTGTGTTTATGCACTGAAACATTTCAGTACATTCACATTGTCTTCACACACTTTCAGGATAATGTTTGGATATGTCCTGTGTATGTTGCTATGTACTTCATATATACACAGGTAAAGGCAGCTGGTTTAGGTTTTTTTGGCATCTCGATGTAATCCTGTTCAGTATCGCAACTTGATTTGTCTAAAATGTAAAAATGTAAGCTTTTTGCTGTTGCACATACTATACACTGTGAATTCGGAAATGTTTTTTTATTTTTATTTATTTATTTATTTTGCTGTGATATGAATATGAAAAAAATATTTAGTTATTTGGTGTCCTTTTTTGGAACGACATCTAAATTTACCTTGAAAAAAGCTGAAAAATACAGTTTTGTGAGAATCACACTTCAGTCTGATGGTTTTCTTGGCTGGATAAAGGCAATGATGGCAAAATGGACATGTTAAACAAGATAAATGGTGTATGCCTAATTTCACGATAAGTATGCGATTAATCGCGATTTAAAAAATTAATCTATTGACAGCCCTAATTGTTGTGTGAAGCAGAAGACCTGGAAACGAAAGCACTGATTAACAGGATTTATTCCACAGTCAAATAAGTTCAACAAAGGCAGACTGCCAAGTGTCGTCACACAGGGACGCTGCAGCTGGTAAACAGAGAAAAAAGAAAATGAGTTGCAGTATCTAGCAAAGGCTCGCAGAACTCAGTAGTTCGGTCTCAGATCTGGAAGCGCCTCAGGTTGTAGATGGAGAGTACAACGAGGGCGAGTATGGGATGACAAAGTCTTCTTTCTCTCACTCTTTTTTTTCTTTCTTTTTTTTTTTTCAAGTTTAAGTTATCTTAATATTATTTTAAGTTAGTGTCAGTGGTTGGCTTTACTTGTGCACCACCATATCAAGGAAGTAGCAAATGTTGTTCACTTTGTGAACTATAAGCCAACAATGGCAGGCTGCACCTTTCCTGAAATAAGAAGAAAAGTAATTAACATGGCTTTCGACAGGCTTTCTCTTTTCATTTGGTTGGCTCTCCTTTATTTGCCTCGATTCAGGCTTTGTTTATCAACTGGATGATTGTGAGGCACTTAATTATGCCACACTCCAAACTGCAGGTTTCCCAGGCAATAAGCTCCTTGGCACAGTGACTTAGTCGAGGAAAGTGGTGTGGACGCTTACTGACTTCTTAAGCAAGGCCTGTGACTTGCATGATTAAGATTACAGACTCTGGAGACAAATAAGACTTGACCTGGGACAGCGTGTGTGTGTGTATGTGTGTGTGTGTGCCTATGTACTTCTAGGTGGTTGAAGGCACTTTTGATAGTTGTTACTGTGTCCAAGGTTTAAATTGAAGAAGCTTATCACTAACTCCTGTAGTGGAGTTGGTCTTTTAGCATTTCGAGCAAACATCTGCAGAGTGCTGAAAGAAGTGTTATTCTGTTAAATAGGCAGGAATGTAAAATTACCTAGCTATTTTCCAGCATATTAGGACTGAAATTGTCATGGTTTTGTCCAAAATATTACTCTCACTTTCAGTGTTAAAGTGTGCCTATTTACTGTAGCCTGTGCATTGATAAAAATAATTTATATATATATATATATATATATATATATATATATATATATATATATATATATATATATATATATATATATATACATAGTAAAAAGTAAGAAAAAAAACTTAAAAAAAGACAAAAACAACTTAATTACTTAAACTAAAATTTTACAATAAAACCCACTCCAAAATATAATTAAAAACTATAACAGTATCTCAATGATACTACAGTAACACCGACACTATAATAATATCATGGTATTTTTGAAGTACCTTGTTATGCAAGGTGATAATTCAATTTAATGGTTTATTTCAAAGAAACGTATTGTCATATGATAACACTATACCATGGAAATTTCAGAGCATCGTTAAATTGCTAATGATTGTTTGTAAACCACAAGAAACCAAATATTCAGTTCATATACATATAACATATACTAGTACCTATAATGATTATATCAACATAAATATATTAATGGCAACAGGGAAGCCCCTATTGATGAGGACAATGGCAACAACAAAAGCAGCAACACCAGCAAACAACATCAACAATATAGTATGCATAGTAATGACAATAGTACCAGTGGTATTTCTTCTAATATCAGGTGAAATAGACCAGGAACAGAATTTTAGAGCATAACATTTATTTAATGTTGTTTTTATGGAGAAAGATCAAGGTTTGTCCTAGACTGTTCATGGTGGTTCTCCATTAATCTCCTTTTAGATCAAGACTTGCTCTTAATGGTCCTCAAAAGCCATTAACTTACACTTTGCTGAAATGTACCCATGCATACACTGAACCCTTCATTTTCACCAAGGCTAAACCTCTGAAGGGGCTGGGACAGTTTTTCATATTGACCTTCATGCCAGATCTCATTATCTCCACATGATGTCTATTTATGACAACCCCATACATCAAATTCAAGCCTCTTACTGCAACTTTGGTGACAGTTAACATTTCACTGCGGTACTTTGGAGACTTCTGGCTATAATGGGGACTTTGCAGGTTCTCAAAAAGAGAACCTGACAGAGAGAAGAGTGGAAGAAGAGAAGAATCTAAGGGGAAGAAAGGCCTCTTGGCTAATGGCCAACCTGCTCCAGACCGCAACCGTGTGACCCAGTTGAGCGTGCTAGTTGGAGGCATTTAATGTTGCATACTGGCTAAGGACAGGTAGATTTTAATAATATAGCTCCATTGTGAGATTCAGGCTTCCACAGCTATGACAGGCCCACCAGCTTTGACTCTATTACACTCATCCACGTTGAGCAGAAATGTCAGTGTAAGAAGCCAGAAAGGCTAATTCACTACCATGAGATGTCAAATGAGAAGATGTGCTGTGTTATTAGCACATTTCTCAGCCACATCCTATCCATAGCATTTTCGCTTGGTTCCCTTTGCTGAGAAAGCAATACGACCCAACGGACAAATAAACCACGCTGTATTATATTATACAGTAGGTGGACAACCAAAATGGGTATTACCGCCGCGCATACCGCTGCCGCAGGGCCGTTGTGTTAACTGAAATTCAGTCGCGTGTAAAAAACTACTGCCAGGTGGCGCAAAGGGACGGATTGGAAAGTGACTGTAATAATAAAATGTTGGTTTGTAAACGGAGATGAAAGGATGAAGTAAAACGACAATAAGATTATTATAATATAACATTTTAACATCCTTAAAAACCATTCAAAAATTTAAAGTGAGAGTTAATTTCAAAACGTGGGATAGTCTTAGGCTACAGTCTATGCATCAAAAATTAAAAGACCTTTACACAAAGTCTTACTGCATGCTATTGTCATTAAACAGTCATTACTAGGCATATATATATATATATATATATATATATATATATATATATATATATATATATATATATATATATATATATATATATATATTAGGAGCACACACACACAGATTAAAAATGTTATATTTTCATTCTGGTTTGCTTTTAGCAAAAAAAAATCCTTCAAGTTCCATATGCGGAGCGAAATGAGAACGGTCCAGCATTAAGACCGCATTAAGAGCAATAATTCTTATTAACTGCTGTTGTTCTTGATTTTATTTATTAGTAGCATAAATAGTACCATATTTAATAAATACGAAGAAAACCAAGAACGTCGGGTGTGGAATGGATTGAAGTGCGTAACAAACGAAACGATGTTTCTGCGGCCTTTAAATAAGGCTGAATCAATATACATCTTTCAGTTCTAATTAAAGTATTTATTACTTTATTACATGTCTTTATTACTTAAATAATTGATACGATTTTTTTGGTCGAACAATATATTTTAGCTGGTCTAGTTAGACACAAATTTGCGTGGTGGCTTATTGTGCAAACTTTTTTTCCTACCACACGCCAAACTCATAACATTTCTTGCAAAAAAAAAAAAAAAACATGGCGCTCCGACTTTTAAAAAATCCCTCCTCGCTCCAGTCAAAACTGCGCACATACTCTGCTCGGCAGCAGACGCTGGCAAACGCGCGGAGGGGGGGGATACAGAGTCATAACAGAGTCTAACAATTGTGTATTTCGTCAGCTTATTTCATATGATCAGATCAGGATGTTAAAATTAACAAAAAGCACCAAGATTGCAAAAAGGTCTGTCACACGCATAGCTTAGGCTAATATTTTGAGTCTCCCGCCCTCTGGATTAATGGCTTTGGTGACAAACATTTTAAACAAAGCGCCCTTCCCCCTATCTCAAACTTGTCAAGCACTGTTAGTTTGGGTGAGTGCTTTTTATACACACAAGATAATATAAACATTATACATTGATATATAAGTGGAACGCAATCGGTTTGTTGTTTTTGTTTGTTTTTCTTTAACATTTTTATTTTATTTCTTTGTCTTTAAGGAACATTGGATGGCAGTAAATATTCTGTACAGTTATTGTTCTAATAATACGGAGCAATAATGTTACATATTTTGGTCAATTCTTTCGAGCTGCTTTACAGCTTAACCACAGTTTGCAACATCAGCAGTTACTGAAATGAACTGAATCAACACAGATCTGCTGATATAAATAAATAGGCCTAAATAAATAGCAAAAACCAAGATTGCGTTTGTACGGTTCATTCGAACTATAATGTAATGATTTATGTTATGGTTTTATAGAGGTACAATGCCTAGCCTATATGATTTGCATAAAGTAAGAATATTTAATAACCTATTAGGCCTACTGAAAATTTGCGGCCGAAACAGCAATTTACGCGCTTGTCTAGAAGGGAACCTTATATAGCCTAGCCTAACGCAAATTTGTGTCTAACTTAGAATTTAGACCAGTTAAAATATATTGTTAGACCAAAACATCTTATCAATTAATTAAGTAATAAAGACATGTATTTAAGAAATTTAATAAAAACAGAAAGACATCTATTGATTCAGCCTTATTCAAAGGCCGCGGAAACATGGTTTTGTTTGTTACGCACTTCAATCCACTCCACCAAATCCATTCCGTTCATGGTTTTCTTACTAATTATTAAATATAGGCAATTGGTTGATGAAACATTGATTGAAATTATGATACAATTTTTACAAAATGAAATTCACTTTAAAGAAAGACTTACTATAAAACAAAACTTAATGAAGTGGTCGAACTCATGTCTGACCCGCTGCATTTGTCTCCCAACATTGCACATCCGTCATGCAATTAACTTTTCATAATCAACATTGGTGAATTCTTAAAAAAAATCTCAATTCGATACTAAATTCGTAGGTCTGTGTTAAATAAGAGGCGATCTATCCTCTGGAATGTGTTGTTTCTGAATTTGATATTTGAAGGAATAGAATACACTCCTGCATTTAATGCGGCTGCAGGAGTTGCAGTTTTTTTTATGACGTTTTATTAATCCGTCCATTCTTTTTAGTTTCAATGATTTAGCTAAATCATGCCTTAATAATGGGAGCGAAATTATTCAGTGACTCACGTTTTACTAAAATATATCCTTAATTCATGAAACACGCAACAATTTCTTAATCAGTGTCCAAACAGATAGGCTATATTTTTCCTAAGTAGTTAGCCTATCTGTCAAATAAAAGACAGGTAACCAATAACAAAGAATGTGTGTGTCAAAAATCCATGCTGTTTTATTAAAGGAGTTTAAAATATAAATAAAATAATGTATTTGTGATAAATATAGGCTTATTATGTGAGAAAATTGACATTTTGCATAAAGATAAATGTGCTTTGATGCATTTGTTGGATAACATGTGGTTAAAGCGACACTCAGCGGTCAAAAGCTGCAAATGCACTTTGCGACGCGGTGGACGACGGTAGAAACACCGTTTTGGATGGCCACCTACTGTATATGTAATAATATATAGCAGCAGTGTTTGTTTTGAAATTTGGTCGGACAAACATATTTCAGAACAACTGAAGTCTTGATTATTACTAAAAATTATAATACAATGACAGCTACAAAGAAAGCCACAATCAGCCCGCAGAGCTGTTGTCTATCCATCCTGACTGATGACCACTATGAGCCGAATCCTGGAACATAAACAGGTGCACTTTGACCAATGAAAGGAGAGTTTACTCGGACTTGATTTGTATTAACTAATTTTGGTCCATTTAGAAATGTTGCCTTGTGAAAGTGAACCGAACCAAGAATAAATGTTAACATTGTAACAATTTAAATCCTTGTTTCGGAACAAAGTAAACAATCTACGGGTGTCAAAATGGCCTTAATGTGCACGAGTTTTCTAAAGTAATACCAGTGATCTTTTTGCTGAATTCGAAATTCAGTAACAACTCTACAAAAATGAGTCAAGTAGACACCTCATTTTTTAAAAAATGGGGTACGTTTACACGACAACGATATGCTTAAAACGGACAAGTTTTACCGTGTACAGATGACACCATTGTCAAAATTATTCCCATTCATACGAATCCGTGAAAATGACTAAAAACACTGTATTCTGCTGGCAGGCCATTAGATGGCGATGAAACACTATAGCAACACGTATGAACATGTAATATGCATGTGCATGACATAATCGTTTTCACAGATTCACGTTTTTGTTGTTTATACAGAGACCGTTTTCAAAAGTGTACACTTTGAAACCCGTTTTCGAAAGTTTGCGTTTTCAGACCACCAAAACGCCGTTGTTTCAAAGTGTCATTGTCTCAGGAATGGTTTTTAAAAAGAGCAGCGTAGACGCGATGGTCTCGAGATGCACTTTTGAAACATGATGCAATGACGGCAATAACAAACAAATAAAACAGTTGCTACGCCAACTTGCTACTGTAAACAGAAGCTCGCAACGCTTGCCCCACCTCTGAGTTCCTCTGATTGCTCCACTGTTTTGGAACTGACATTGATGAGAAGTACTAATAGGAAGTCTTTTGTCCTCACATGGAATCCCTGATCGTGCGAAATTTTGCCAAGCATCAAGAGCACAGGGAATGATGAGAATCAGAGGGGGAACGAGAATAAGTTGACGCAAAACTGACTCAAACTTGCATCATCTGCATGAACACCACTGCAAAATGTGTGCAACTTAGCATGCTAACCTCAGGGTCACAACTCTGACAAGTCCAGCACTTCCTGCATTTCTTGCATTTAAATCAATATGTAAACTTGTCTGGGCCTTTCTAAATCTCCCTGTAGACACGTCAGGGGTTATCAGGTTTCAAACATCTGGGATTTTATTGTTGAGGTTTGTTGCTAGCTCTCACATGGTCACGCTTAGTGACCTGTGTTTGTTTCAACCCCCCCAGTGGGCCGTTCTGCTTCATCTGTGCTGACAGGCTGATTTATTTGCACTCTGACCGGGGTATGGTTGGGGAATAGGGGGAAGCACTCAGGCTAACACCTTCTTGTGCCCCACTCTTAACTGACTCTCTTCTGACATCAACTTCCCCTCTCTCTCTTAGATTCTGTCTGTGAGTCCTCTTTCAATTTTTTTCCCCCCCTTTCAGATGGAAATACAATAAACAATACCTATTTCTTGACAGGAATGGTTCGACTAAGAAATGCTGAGATGTCTGAAATACTGATTTAATGTGAGTGGAGGCACAGCCTGTGTTCCATGAGCTAGTGAGCTGCCTTTATACTGTAGATTGAAACCTAAAAGGAACCTCAAAAGTGACCAAACTGAAATAAAATGCTCTACATATTATAAGTAACTTTGTGCCGTACAAATAGAGCTCCTCATGTGAAGTGCACAGAAGACTCGACCATGTTGCAATAATGCAACACTCATTAGCATAAAATAACAAAAAAACTAATTTCAATTAACATTTTTAATAGTATATATAGTAATAGTTTAATAGTATATATTGTAAATAATCATTTATGTAGATAATCATTTATGTGGATAGTTTAATAATTTAATTTTAAATTTTAATTGTCAATATATTATGGGTAATATGCAATATCTAATATGCAATATTTTGTCATTGTTTTATTGTATTTATATATTTATTTTATATAAGAAATCTTCAAGGGTATAAGGCTGACACTCTGCACACTGATTCTCTAGATGTGGTTGTACAAATGAAATGCTCAGAAATCAATAGTTCTTTTATAAAGGTCTAACTAGACAACACATAATGGTCGGTCAGAGAGACAACACAGTTACGATCCATTCCCTTTCTCTGAAATATTCTAACATGCAAGGACACAAGCACACACACGCTTGTCTCAACCTAGCATGAAACTCATGAATATTATTTTGACATCCTTGGCTACCTAACAGGGGCCTTCTCTTTGAGAAAATAAAAAGGACTCACAAAGGAGGAGTGGTTCTTTAGATAATTGCAATTAGTATTTTTGGCCGGACACTGTGTCTTGGCTGGGATCCAGCTCTGAGAATTGAGTGCTGGAGCATCGGCCAGTTCTGGCTGCCGTCCAGGAGCTGCTGCTGGTTTGACTGTGTGTTTAGACCATGAAGGACTAGTGAGGACCAAGGGAAGAGTGGAATTACATGACAGGATATTACTTCCTGCAAACACTGTGAGTCTCACACTGCCAGCCTGGTGTATAAAACAACCCCCTACCTTTCCATCCGGTCTTTTATGCTGCTGTCTCTTGCCCCTTTTTTACCAAAAAAGGTGGTGGAACTGGTGCCCACTTCCACTCAGGTCCAACTGCACCTCTAAGATACAAGGTGGACCTGACAGTTGGGGAAGGATTGGTACAGAGGTGGTTGCCACACTCTCAGGAAAAAAAAGCCACAAAATCTATCACTGGGGCGGAACCTTTTCAAAAGATACTAACATGTACCATTTTGGTACTATATATACACCATAACTTCTTTATCTTGTGGCTATGCTACATTAAAAATAATTAATATTTATGATAATGAATTTTTGTGAATAGATCCAGAATCATTTCAGAAAGAATTGATGTGATGCATCAATGAATCATTTTTTTTTCCCACTGGTACTCTTATGCACACATCATCACCCTCAAGCATTTTAGTCTTTACACTTTTTAGCTGCACAGGTAAACACACACACACATGCAAGCACACACTTAAACGCAAGAGCGATCCATCAAAGCATTCAGAGCTGTCAGGGGTAAACAGGAGAAAAGGGCCGTAAGCAAGAATCTTCTAACACAGATTTGATTTGCCTCGATTTACCTTTAAAAAGAAGAGAAGCCCGCTGATATGGCTTCAGTCGTATTGCATTTGCCAGCAGGCATATGTCACTTTAGCACCGTCAAAATCCTTACTCATGTCTGCTGTGTAATCTGATTTACCAGCAGAGGATGAGATGCTTGGAACACCAATTCTGAATTGTTATCAAAACATCACTGACACGCCTATTAGCGCCTTTCATCGAGGTTTGACGTGTCACAAAATTATAAACTTTCTGAGCAATATTCCAGTGTTTTCTGTCGGATCTGACGTTTTTGGCAGAAGGGGAGAAGGGAGGCAGCCAGATTTTTAACATCCAATCTGGCCAGTGCTCCTTGCGCAGATGCTTTTCTGATGATGGAAGCGAATAAACATGAGAGAGAGAGACCTTTTCTCAACGCACACGTGTATTCACGTGTACGCACCGATCCGGCGTTGCCAGATGCACTGCATGATGGGTAACCTGAGGGCTGAAGGCAGGCAGAAATTAGACAAGGAGGTATTGTGCATAGAGGAGCCATCTGCTAGTTTAATTACACTCTTTCTGTCATTTTTTAAATAGTTTTTTCACCCAGGTACACTGGGCTAATGATTTACATGGGAACATGAAGTTCAGTAATGAACCCTGGTTATTCCACCAGTGCTTTGTGGTGACAATTTCAGATTGAAAATTCAACATTACTTTATGAGTGAATAACAGAAACATGGCAACCTCCAATTAGGACCCCTTTCTGTGTCCGTTTTGGGGTAGATTTTTTTTGCGATAGGAGCTTCTATAGCGAATGTGAACAAACCACTGTCCTTCTGTCTATAATAGAATATGTTGCCCTACACTTCACTTCCTCTAACTCGCACTGGGCCCTACCCTATGCTTGGGATGGCTCTGTATATTGTATGTGTAAGCATCATATTTTCCTAAACAGGTATACAGACTATGTGCAAACCATTATCTCTAAAACAAATATGCAAATTCTACAAATTCATAGCCTTTTTCCCCCTTTTTCCCAGATAAACTGGCTTAATGATTTACATGTGAATATGAAATTCAGTAATGAACCCTTGCTATTCCAGCAGAGAGCTTTGTGGTGGCAATTCGGATGGAAAATTCCACATCAATTTATGAGAGAATAACAGAAACGCGGCAACCTCCAATTAGGACCCCTCTCTGTGTCCGCTGACATTTTTGGGGTAATTGTGTTTTCGTGATGGGAGATTATATAGCACATGTGAACAAACCTCTGTCCTTCTGTCACTGCAGATGCATGAGAACATGAAGCGGCAGTTTCTAAATGTCCAGGAGATTGGCCGGTAAAAATTTAAATTACAGTGTGTGAGATGTCAATTATTCAAATAAAAGCTATTTTTAAAATGGTAAAAGAGAGACCAAGGTGGGATGATTTGGGGCCAGGGGAGTGGAGGGGAAGAGGGAACCACAAATCATGTTCTTCACGCTGGGAAATAACAAATACCAATCTAACACTTGAATGAGCCCTAACTCTCTGTACATATTTTGCCCTGACATTGCCTTTCAAGCCAAGCATTAAATCCTTATCCATTGCACACAGCACTGATAACTTCAAACATGAACAGCAAAAAGGACTATGTGTTTGTGTATGTGTGCACTCTGCTCTTAAGCTTTATTTGCCCCTGTCTGAATGCTAGTCTAACCTGCCTGATTTATAGAAATCTGGCAACCAGAACCCCAAGGTCACTTTATACTTTAACCTCAACATACAGATGACCCAGTGGCTCACTAAAATCTCTCTCTCTCTCTCTCTCTCTCTCTCTCTCTCTCTTTCAGGTGGCCAACCTGGCATGTTCCATCTCCAACAACGAGGAGGGTGTGAAGTTAGTGCGCATGGCAGCTACACAGATCGATAGCCTGTGTCCTCAGGTAAAAGGCCTGAACCTTTTCTTTCCACCCATTGTTCAGTTTAAACCTCTTGCAGCAGTTTTATATGTGGTGATACATAGAAATCCACCAATTATTCAATATAATGCACCAAATTTGCAAAATTCTATTTATTCCATATAGCCCTATTTGCCTGCCACAACTACCATTACACTATTACCGGCCACAGAAAGCACAGAATTTCCTTTAGAAGAGATGTTTATGTACATTTTTTATTGATGATGGCAGCAGAAGAGCATATCCAGGCACATATCCAGACCTGTCAGATGTATTAAAATATGACTCACATTAGATTTTTTTAGCTATTCAAAGTCAACAAGAAATGCTGTTTGCAACCCATTGAGAAAAAAATTGTGAGGAATCAGTGAGAGGAAGCATCCACTGGAAACAGAAAAAAACAGATTGGTTTTCGTTACGACATTTTTTTTTTTTTTTTTTTTTTTTTTTAAGAGATAACATGCACACTGGTAATCATTCACAGTAAGACTAGGAGTGTGTATTAGAAAGAATATAAGGAAATAAATAGGGTCAATTCAAAGTCAGCATGAAATACATTTATTTATTTATTTATTTATTTATTTATTTTCACAAAAAATGTGAAAGTTGTTTAACCAACAAAAATGAAGGAGGGGCTTCATAGAGCCTGGAACTGAACAGAGAGTGACTGACAGACTGGGAAGAGAGGTGCTGCAACAAATGTAAAACATGTGAACAAATGTTTTTTGAACATCCAACCTATTTCAGTAGACCACAAACAAAATCAAAACTTTGTAGGGCCTCTTTAAAAGGGAGATACATTTGATTTGTTTTAAACTTGCTACTTTTCATGCTAGCCCTGCATCCCAGTGTCTATCCATCCTAAATAATATGTGAGATTACATTAGCAAACCATTTCTTCTTATTATTATTTGTAATGTGACATTTATGAGAAATGTTGAGAAATTTCAAGAAGATTCAAGAAACATTTTCACTGTAGTCCCCTCTAACAGATCTCACAAGCTGATTCTGATAAAGCAAGTCCCCTGCAAGTGAAGCTAACACTAGAAAACTCTGGAAGCAATTGTGAATTGCAAGATTGTTTCCTCTGATCAATGTAACAGGCTACTTGGAGAATATGGCAAAGGCAAATTTGACTCTACAGTAGTAACCTCTATCCACAAGAGACCTTTAGATTTTATGAATCATCATATGACTCAAAGGTGTCAAAGCAGCAGGTATTCTGAGGCTTATAGGTTTATAAATAATGCAAAGAATGTGCATAGCTAAATAATTTACATTTTGACTTGAAACCTGCACATACTACACTTGGATTCACTCATGTGTCTACACCATTTGTCAGTAGCATGACCCTACAGTTACTTTTGTAGTTTTTCTTGTTTTGGTAAGGTTCAGAGTTATGCCGTTATCCTCCTCACAGGTAATCAATGCAGCCCTGACCTTGGCCGCACGCCCTCAAAGCAAGGTGGCTCAGGACAACATGGATGTTTTCAAGGACCAGTGGGAGAAGCAAGTACGCATCCTGACTGAGGCCGTAGATGACATCACTTCCGTTGATGACTTCCTGTCTGTTTCAGGTAAAATGGAAACAGATCAGAGGTCCAAATGATAGACTGCTTGTCAATGGTCTGTCAATTAAAAAACTAAATATATAAAATCCTTTTTTCCTGCATAATACTAAGTGAATGAACAGTGTGCTTAAGCTACAGTATTTGTGGGTTATAATATGTTTTTTTGTGAGTTTACCATTGAGTACTTACTTCCTGGTGGTGAACAGTAAATCAAGCAAGCATTCTGGTTCCAAAACTATTACAACATTTTAAGGCTTTAAGAGCTTTTTAAGCATAGAATGTGAATGTCCATCATCCTCCTCTTGACGTCTAAACTCTCCACACTCAGCACAGCGGTAGAATATAGCAATGTCTATTTTTCCCTCTTTATAATGGACACTCTAAAATGTCAGCTGCCTCTACCATCAAGATCCCATTATCTTGAATAGGAATGTCCATCTTTCTAACAGATGGAGAACAGAGCACTGCATAGGAATGTAAATGCCCATATAATTTAACATAAAAATGAACAATTATGACCCTTTGTATGTGTAGCCTTGCTTTGAACCAGTGTTCACTCACACTGTGTTACTTTTTTCCACGGCTCTAAGTATTCTTGTTACATGTGTCTACCGAATTTCATACTTGTACGTGAAGCATAGCGTGAAGGGTGCTTAATTGAAATTTTGTAGTTGGCGCTATCGAGCCATGTTTAGGCCCTCAAAAATGCAATTCATTTCGGAGAAGAAGAAATATTGACCAAGCAATTACAATAGTGTCCTCACACCATCGGGGGAAAAAAAAGAAAAAAAAAAAAGGTTTAAACACCTTACCTGGTGTAGAATATAATTTATATGCCACAAATACGCTCTGAGAGTTTTTCACTGATAGTTCATCATTTTTTGCTGATGAATAAGGTAATCATACAATCAGATAATTCATTACAAACAAGGCACACCAACTTCAGTCTCACCTTCCACCTCAGGTAAATCCGGCTTTCCTCTACATCAAATTATTATTATTTTATTTATTTTTTATTATATTTTTGCAACATTTAGCTGGATAAAGTATAGTATATCCTGTCTGGATCCAGCACAAATACTATTTGGATTAATAGTACATACTTGTTATATAGCCAGGGATTTCAAGGCAGGGATTATAATAAGTCAATACTAAATACACAGTAAATGAATGAATGGAATCCTGGTTGTTGTGGGCCAGATCCTTTGTATATCTGACAGGTCTATGTGGGCTGTATGAAATGAAGCAGGAGGCAATATTGGTATGCATCTCACCTCCTGTTGTCCATTCCAGCAGTGCATTCCAGTTTGGAAATATTCTTTTGCAAATCTGTAAATAAAACATGTCAGGATTCAACAATAAGGATTTATTATTATTATTATTCCTGAAATTCTGGTCTGGTCGGACAAGTATTTGAGATTAGTACTTGCCCTGCCAACATTTGCACTGGACACAAAAGAAATATCATTTTTTAGCAACATATTGTTGTATGTGTTAGAAAAAAAATGAATAGCTGACACTTGGATATGCATTCCTTCTTTCTTTTTTTCTGTCAACAAAAATATTTACTACCCAATCTACTCATGGCCTGTTTACATTGGTTTTAGATTGAGTATATCAGACAATATATTAATAACATATTTTAATGACAAAAAGTTTCAATTTATGAGGCATAAAAATGCATATATATGATCAGCCAACACAAAACATATTTACACTGGCTCAATAAGGCATGTGACAGATCTGTCAACTGGCCCGAAACGCTCTCACATTGGCCCAGGGCCATCTTTATTGTTGAGCCCTGCAATTGCTTGTAAAATTAATATATAATTGATCTTTTGCTTGCAAAACCAATTACAATTACATTTATTTCACAGGAAAAATGTAAACTGTGTTTTGCCAGAGCAGGGGAATCATCAATACTTCTACATGGAAATGGAAATTAAAGTTTAAAGGCTGAAAATATTTTTTAGCACTACTGCGCTAAACTAGAACATCTGAATAGCCAAGGTTTTTCTTGAATCTGTTGAAAAATATATCGTAATTGTTTTTCCCCCGTTTTCATTTGGTTTAGCCTCTATGCAAGTTCATTCCTCATTATTCATCTGCGCTGCTTTATCTAAACTTAAATAGATCAACTTATACAGTAGATCAGTTAAGGCAGTGCTCTTTTGACCTGTTGCCATAAAGAAATGAGAAGATAAACAAAGCGTTTTTTCCCCAGCTATTAAAGACAGCTCTTATCAGAATAGGAGATAAATAACACCCTCATTAAGAAACCACTGTTTAATGAGGTCCAACCAGAGAAGCATTTTGGTCTGTTGTCTTGCAAGTAGTTATAGGAGAATGTCAGAGCATTTAGAGCACATGCTCCAACACACAGAGCCATGGTGTTCATGGGTGATTCAGGATTAAGAGTACAAAGTATTCTGTGAAAGTCTATGTTTTTGTATTTATTTATTTATTTTCACAAAAAAAAAAAAAAAAAAATGGGAAAGTTGTTTAACCTACAAAAAAAAGGAGGGGCTTCATGGAGCCTGGAACTAAACAGAGAGTGACTGACAGACTGGGAAGAATGTAAAATATGTGAACAAATGTTTTTTGAACATCCAACCTATTTCAATAGACCACAAACAAAATCAAAACTTTGTAGGGCCTCTTTAAAAGTGAGATATATTTGATTTGTTTTAAACTTGCTACTTTTCATACTAGCCCTGCATCCCAGTGTCTATCCATCCTAAATAATATGTGAGATTACAATAAGTGTGTCCCAAAGCAAAGTATGTTTGAAAAGAGTATGCCAGAACAAAAGTCCCTGGATGGTCCACTATTTCCAGTAGATTTTCGATGTGTGGATCCGTGCACACTATTAAGGCTAATATTGCCCACAACCCATTGCACGTTGGACGAGGATTCAGTTCAGAATTACAAACACCAGTAAAAAATGTTATAAAACAACAAAAAAAAACACAAAAAAAAAAAAAAAAAACATGGTGGATATGTGCAACTGACGGTGAGAATAACAGTTTGAGTGATTAATAATCAAAGTTTTACCTGATGAAAAATGTTTATTTAATGTTATCAGTGTTATATTTCATTTGCAATAACAATGTAGACTTTTATATAGATCTGTTTGACCATTAACATTTAACTGCATCATTATGCATTAATATGAGGAGAATCTCTGCATGAAAGACCCATGACTGTAGATCAACGTGCTACCGCATTTCTCTCTGATAGGGTAGGAAGTGAAATGTGGAGGATTTTAACTGTCACAAAATGATTGACAGGCCAGTTTACGGTGACAGGATGCGTGTCAGGACACGATAAACAGCAACCGTTTAAGACGCAATTGTATGACGTGATAGTATGTCCCAAAGCTTGTCTGCTCTTTTGTTACACACTCAAAGTATATACTTTTGAGTGTCTTCACAAAAAGAGTACATACTTTTAGGATGTGGTATAAGTAGGCGAATTGGGACACAGCAATACTTCTTAAAAATAAAGGTTTTTTATTGGCATCTGTGGTTTCACAAGGAACCTTTAACATCCATTTCCTTGCACTAAGGGTTCTTTATAGTGGAAGAAGTTTATTTAGTTTATTAAAATGTTCTTCATGTGAAGACAAAAGTGCTTCTTTTTTAGTATTGTTCACGGAAAGGTTCTTTGGGAAACCAAAAATGGTTCTACTATGGCCCTGCTGTGAAACCCCCCTTTTGGAACCTTTATTTCTAAGAGTGAATGGTGATTTATTTATTTACTTACTTACTTATTTGTTAGAATTTATCTGCAATGCTTTAAAAAAATGTCAAATGTCAAAAGTGAACCTTTGAAAAAACTATTGTTCTTAGACAACAATAATGCTTGAAAGTGTTGTCTCATTGTTTTATCTCATCTCTCCACAGAGAACCACATTCTGGAGGATGTGAATAAGTGTGTGATCGCCCTGCAGGAGGGGGACGTGGACACACTGGACAGGACAGCAGGGGCGATCCGGGGCCGAGCCGCTCGTGTGGTGCACATTATTAATGCTGAGATGGAGAACTATGAACCTGGCGTTTACACTGAGCGTGTTCTCGAGTCCATCAAGCTCCTCTCTGAAACTGGTGAGAAAGATCACAGACACACCTGGGTCCTGAACTTATCTTATGCTCACAAAAGCGTGAATTTATGGTAGAGATGGGGACAGATGGACAGAGGAGACCAGGAAGCTCTTGGAAGAAGGAAGTTAGGGGGGAGAAGGGTAGATAGATGAGAAAAGATGGTGAGGCCGGAGATGCCACCTGTTCCCTCCTCTGGCACTCATCCTTTGCTCATTCATTTTTCATCTGTTTTCCCCCAACCCCTCCACCTTTCTACAGTCTAGTGCCAGCTTTCAGGAGGTGGCAATTTAGACTCTGACAGACAAGGCCGAGGGCCAAAACATACCAAGTAATGCAGAGATTTGTGCATAGCCTTCCCAATGCTTTCAAGACACAATATCTGACAAGAAGCAAAAAAGGCTGCTATCTTAGGTGTTAATGTGAGAGAAACATCTCACCTGACACTTTTTGATGTAGTTGTTCCATCTTAATGCACTTCTACGATTGTTTGGAATCAACAAATGGAGGGTGGCTGGAAAATGAGCACTCAAAATATTATTCTGGCGGCGACGCTTTGTCCTGCCTCCCTTGTTGTGTCTAAACCATTACATTAGACTATTCTGACAGCCGGCTTTGTTTAGAAGAGCGAGCGGAATATGAGAGGAAGAAAATAACATTCCGGCTTTCATGGTAGATACTGCAATATTTTGTCATTATGAAATTACCACTTTAATGATATTATTACTGCTAGTTTGACAGCTAAGGGCAAAAAAACAATGAATATTTGTGACGTCTGACCAACTAAAGATACAAATGGACTCTTAATGTGTCCAAATTGATCTTCCTTGGTTCTTCTCATCATCTTCTACTCATATGCCCCATAAAGTTTTTTGTTTCTTCACATCACTAAAATGAAACCTTTAAATTTCCCTGTCAAAAATAGCATTAAGTCAAAGTGATGTGATAATGAGTGGTATGGTGGTTAGACCTTATCCAGTAATCTGATCTGCAAGGTGAGGATTCGAGCCACTTTCAGATCAGATTGTATTTTTGTGTTTGCACAGTTTTGCCTGATTCCTTTAAGTGGGTGCAATTCAAAGTTGTTCCAGGCCCTTTGACGAGAGGGACAGTTCTTCTGTCATATAGCCTACAGGGGAGGGAGGGACACCCATAATTTAGTCAGAGGCCCTGTGAATTTAAATGACAGACATGGTGACACCACATAAATGGAATTGAACCATAAAGCATTATAGCATTGATTCTTCTAGACCTTTCATTATTTCATTCTAGACCTTTCTTAAGACTTGGCATGCAAAATGTCAATGAATTTTTGAAAGTTTGAAGGTTTAGGCCAGACGTAGTGTTGAGGCTGGGGGGTTAGCGCATTAGTATAATAGAAGTGCATTGCATTTCAGTGTGTTTTCTATTTAATTATGATGTTTGCTACTCAACTAAGTGGCTTTATCAATTTAATAATGGAGGGAATTCACAGGGATAGTGTTCTAGTTGGCAATGGGAGTTTCGGTTCTTTATTGGTAGACAGCCTAATTAGGACATACCGAACTTTATCCTGCCTTTATTTATTGTCCCAAGGCAGTGTAAATATAACAAAAGTGCATCGCTAAAGATACACCGCTGAAGGACCTTCAGCACATAGCACTCACGAATCTCGAATCGTGTCCTTGAGCCTGAAAATCAATAATCTAATAGCAAAGCCGTGATGACTTTCCCCTCTCTCCTTATCCTTTTCCATCCTTTCCCTCATCCAAACTAATCTTCATGCAGGAAAAATTACCCCATCATTAAGGTTATGCTCAGGCCCCCAGTAGATTAAAAATGAGAAATATGGCTGATGTAATAGTGCCAAGTAGAAGGCAGGAGTAGCAATACTGTCATGGAGTATGGCAGAGTGAGTAGGGCTCATGCCAAAGGGTGACCATGCAGAGATGAAATATGGCTACCTAATCACTGCCCTCCGTCTAACACACATACAGAGACTCACACATGATTTTTATAGCAAATATAGTGTTTCACTGACAGGTTGAAGGGCATGTTTGCTCAGGTACTAAAAACAGCAATGATTTCATACAGCCAAATGACCCCACAAAATGTTATTCCTCAGCACGTCACGACCCAAGGGTCTGCGTGGTGAGACACAGGAGGCATGCAAAACAACAAGGATAATAGAATTAGTCCATTCCTGTCTGCTACAATGAGTCCAATAGATTATTGTTGAAAAAGAAAAGGGAAGAAAGAAAGAAATACAGATCCTGAAGAAAGGGCAGTGCTAACTAATTCCACAGCCGAAGGGGCAAAATGTAAATGAAACCAAACTACAAGTGACCTCATTGTTTTCAAATGAATTTGTTCTCCATTTCGAATTACTTGCAGTGTTTTGTAGGGCCTATTAGCTTTAGAAATGTCTCATTGCGTTTTCAAGTATTTCATTTTGAGACCATTAGGCTGGTCTGACCTCAGCCTCTCGAACTAAAACCCAGTCTGAACATTTTTTATATAATTCAAAATGCTTTTAAAAATAAATAAAAACATTTTAAGGCTCATAGAACAGATCTGACTGCTTGCTTTATCTGGAGTTAAACACTTTAAGAAAATAATCCCTTCCAACATGGTTTTCATTAGCTCCTTTCATCATTTCTCACTGGTCTGAGTTAAATTTGCTTCTCACTAGCAGCAACTTTACTCATTAATGGCTTGAAGAACATTTAAATATTTCTATTTAAAAGTCACATCAAAATTCCCTAAAGCTCATTTTACGCCTCTACAATAAGTGGATTAAAATGAATTAAATATGTGTTAAAGCAAGATGTGGTTGGAAAGAAGAAAGGAAATCATATAAAGAGCCTTTACTGCACCTTTTTGAGTCTTTTGCATAATTTTGTATTTTTTATGTGTTCATTTGTAATTCAAATCTAACCTTTTCTGCATTAGCCGATACACATTCTGAACTTGTCCATTTTAGAAGGCAAATAGGCAAAATTGCTATCAAAATAGATTGTTTACTGGTCCCCTTTTAAGTCAATCTCAAGTCGGATGCCTGTAATCAAAACCATCAGAAAGAAAGGTTGGTCTTTTCTTCGAGATCTGCATCTGCTATTATTGTGAATAGCTCTCTAGGCTTGGATTTGGTTAGATGGTTGATGACAACACTCTAAAATTTTCTTGTCACAGATGTGTCCTCACAAGACCCACCTTCCCCACGGAAAAGTGTATCTTGGGTCATAATATCCCAGTTCCTGGCTTTTAAAAATCTTCCCCTCCTCCATACATGTGTTGAATATTTTAAGAGCATCACTTTGGAGTTTGCTCAAGGGTTTAATACGAGGCTTTTTACTGTGCCCATCTTTTTTTTTTTTTTCATCATCGACCAAGTGGTCTTGGATGTTGATATGAGCTTGATGTCAGGGTTAGATCACAATATGGTTTCCCTCCACCAGTGACATTTTCATGAAAACGCAAAACATTTACTTCACTTTGGATATTACACCCTTGATGTGCTTGGCCACTTCCTCAGAGTAGGCAGGTAGATCATTCAGTGTCTGGTCCAAAGGTTGAGCACAAAGGAAGTTACCTGTTGAATACAGTCTAACTAGAGGCATTCATTTATTAAACCTATTTTTTGCTCTGGAGTCGCCAAGGTTTAAAACTCATGATTCATAACAGGGTTGTCGGAGCCCTCTAAAATGCTATTAACATTTTATATTGACATTTCACCAAAATTAAATTGACTTAAAAGGCTTCATTCACTGTCTACAGCCATATTTTTGTCAAAACGGTTACGCAAGGGTAAGTGGTCCAAACACATTTGTTCAGTGTAAACAATGAAATACGGCTCATCAGAAAATCAGATCAAGCTAATTTCACATTAGCAGACCTTTCCAAACCCTCCAGCTGCACTCAATCAATGTCTGTCAACATAGTTCGTACTCAACTCTTGTTCGTCAAACATCCCTTATTGCAGCCAGAGTTTAGTGGCGGAGGGGAAGATCTCGCTACCCGTCACTGAAGAACGGTGCGGAGGGTGAATTCAAGGAGGATAAGGTAGAGAGCAAGAGGATGTGATTTTTGGTAACACTTTACAATAAGGTTCCATTTATTAATGTTAGTTAACTATATTAGTTAACATGAACTAACAATGAAGATGCTTCTAGAGCAGTGGTCGCCAACCCATCGATCGCGATCGACCGGTCGATCTTTATCACTGTTCCAGTAGCTCGCGAAAATAACAGAAATAGGAGTACAAAAATAGCCTACATTACATTACATTTCTCCAGTCTTTGTACTGTATTTTTGTATTTATCTTTTCTGGTATTTTCGGAGCTACTGGGACAGTGATAAAGGTAAATAGCCCACATTATGTCTGAGTCTGTAAAACGGCCGTAAACAAGAGACCAGAGATGCTGAAGACGGACGTGAAGAAGAGAAAATTCTGTAGCAGGCAGAGCAGCTCACTGTTCACAATGCTCGAAATATAGGAAGGAAATATAAATATTGAATTAGGGGTGAAGGGTTATATGAATGCATCTCTAAAAGGAATTAATGTCTTCTGAAAAATTTTGATGGCAACGGCATTAAAGTAGCTAATTATTAGCGCAGTTCAGCTTTGTTTACAGCGGTAACCAAGGAAACACTGTGTCACTGCTGCTCAATAAGCGCCACCTGCTGTCCGAGTGAATTTGTGTCTCATTCAGCCTGTTGTTTTTGTTTCATGCTTTTTTGTGTAGCATATAATTTCACAAAGATAGTCAGACTGTTCTGTTTTTGCTTTAAATCTTGAAATTAAATCTCAATTAATTCAAATAAAAAACAACTGCTGATTGTGATTAAAAAGCAGTGGTTCCCTCTAATTTTAAATGGCTATGTATTTTTGTTTATAATAATAATAATAATAATTAATATCTGCAACCAGTATCAGAATCGGCCAATTTGCTTGTGAAAAATAAATAAATCAGAATCTAAATTGGCCACGAAAAAAAAAAAACAAACTACTAAATAGAATCTGGGCTGTCTTTTTCTATCAAGTAGATATTGTCTTTCATAAAGGTCGAGGTCAGGGATCTTGGGCTTAAAAAGGTTGGTGACCACTGTTCTAGAGCATTTATTAATCTTAGTATTAATTTCAACATTTACTAAAAAATTATTAAACTATAACATGAACCAACAGTTGTATTTTTTATAAACTAGCATTAACAAAGATTAATACATACTAGGGTGTAACGATACCCTCATGTCACGATTCGATACATATCACGATACTGAACTCACA
This sequence comes from Chanodichthys erythropterus, assembly GCF_024489055.1. NCBI lineage: Eukaryota > Metazoa > Chordata > Actinopteri > Cypriniformes > Xenocyprididae > Chanodichthys > Chanodichthys erythropterus. The sequence goes on along the minus strand of NC_090232.1, from coordinate 35,890,659 downwards.
ATACAATATCATTGTGATACTCCACGACACATAGTAAAAGGTTAACAAAAAATGTTGATTGACTGTTGATTAAAAAGCTAAATTTGGTATTACATTGAGGGTGGAAATGAATAGGTTTAGACTTGCTGGTAAACAAATGCACAGGACAATGGTGACACCACAGTAAAAATAATCATGATTCTGAAGCTGAAAATACAGAATTATTTTAGACGAATATGCTTGCACTCTGTCACTGACTAGATATATTTAAAATAATACCACTTTTTACTGGTAACGTAATACATTTGGCATTATCAGGACCTACAAATATTCCCCCATTGCATTATTATACATTATATTCAACATTATATATTGTAGTTAAATGTTGTGTGTGATTTTTTTTTTTTTTTTTTTTTTTTTTTTTTTCTCACAGAGTAATTTTCATTTAGGGTGAACTATACACAATACATATTGTCACTATATCCACAATACATATCGTTGCATTTTTGTATTGTGATATATTGTGACACAATATATTGTTACACCCCTAATAAATACTGTAACAATTGCTTGCTCATTGTTGAATGATGTTAGTTAATGCATTAACCAACATTAAGTAATGGAACCTTATTGTAAAGTGTTACCTAATTTTTTCTTGGGTTAAGGAGGTCTCACTGAGGCCTTTTATTGAGTTGCTATGCCTCCGCTCACTGATGTTCCCAGCAAGGTGAAATGGTTAATTGGCAGACGTAGGGCACCCTTTCCACAAATTTTCAGGGTGACATTTTCTCGTCTTCCTCTCCCGCTGCTGTCCATGTCCTCAGGCCTGACTGACAGGTAGAAGATGGCAGAAATAGACATGCCTGCCTGAATTTCGACACTTAGCTTCTTAAGATCACATATTCGCATTTTTCTCACCTCTCACTCTGTCTTTTCTCTGATATGTTTTGCACCTGAGGGAAAGACTGGCTTTTGAGCGATGCATGTAATCCCTTTTTTGAAAATGTTTTTTTCTGTGTATCTGTCTTTCTGTTTATGCTTTTTCTCAGCCTCTTGCTCACCTCAATACTTTACGTCCTTTTTTCCCATCAGTGATGCCGCGCTTTGCAGAGCAGGTTGAGGTCGCCATCGAGGCTCTTAGCACCAGCCCCCCGCAGCCATTCGAGGAGAACGAGTTCATCGACGCCTCTCGCCTCGTCTACGATGGTGTGCGTGACATCAGGAAAGCAGTCCTCATGATAAGAGTGAGTAGCGTACAAATTAGAGAACCACATGAGGTGCTCGCTCTTCACAAGCGGGGCTTTAACTCCGCTCATTGCCCCAGAGGTTTGTATTGATAAATAACAAAACATCAAACACATTTCATCTGAAAATAATGTAGCGGCTTATGACTCCACAGGGCCAGGGTTCTCAACCTGAAACATCCACAAACATACTCGTTGGAAAGGTTATATAAAACATATCAAATTTTCTTAAACAATTCATGACATTTCTATAGAAATGTAAATTGTTTGAATGAACATTAATTAAGCATTATCATAATGCAGGGTTTTTGGTTCCAAGGATGATCCAGTATAAAGGCCCATTTGTACTGGGTGAAAACATGTTTCCAAAACGAAATAATCTGCTTTTATTTTGTTACTGTAATGAAGCCAAAGCACATTATTAAAATATTGTCTAGAGAATATTTACTTAAAACAATTGAAAATGTGTCAGATCATGTGATATTGACTGCTAAATTATTGTTGTGTCCTGGACAAGAAACATGTCAGATTACATGTTGCTTCCCGACCAGTCATCGCTTGCAATCTTTAATGACATGCGTGATGTCATAGAGAAGGAGGAACTAGTGACTGACTTCTGGAAAAAAAGAGTGTTTAGGATGACACTAACACACTACGGTCATAGCTTATACACATATATGCAATTTGAAATACAACGGCGGGTACAATTAGGCACAGTCATATTTGTGCATAAAATCTTTGTGCGGGTTTGTGTGTGTGTGTGTGTGTGTGTGTGTGTGTGTGTGTGTGTGTGTGTGTGTGTGTGTGTGTGTGTGTGTGTGTGTGTGTGTGTGTGTGTGTGTGTGTGTGTGTGTGTGTGTGTGTCTATTAGGATTTGGCTGGAATGCCCCCACATGGCTTGCAGTAATTCGATCCGAGTTGACCACACTCGTTTGAAGTCGCAAGCAAGATGTTCAGGAATCCATCGAAATAGCCATAAAACGTGTCCGGTGAGCTGTTTGTGTCCGCCAGGCCGGAGCTAATGCGAGATTTACAAACAAAAGTTTGATGGGTTAAGTCTTAAACACAGTTTATGGTGGGCCTGCTAAATTTTGATCCTGTGCAGACCTTACATTATTTTACGCTAATAATTGAAGCTTGGGCTTTTCGAATGCGGAAGTGTGATAAAGGTCTATGGTCAACTTCACAGATGTGACAGAACCCGTCGTGGAGGATTGAAAAAAAAAAAAAAAACATGGTAGTCTTTCTGTCGTGAACATCGTGAAGCGTTGCAGACACAGCGTCAGTTATTATTCACTATGACACAATATACGAGACACAATCGATTCTTGTGTCCCAAAGCCCATTGTCATTTACGATGTAGTAATGTAATATACATTAATGTTCTTAATGAAAATGTTTCAGGAAAAAATTGCTTTTTTATATTTGGGGTCTCTGGGTCTGTAGCAGTTGAAAACCCCTGGTATGGAGAACAAGCGGATACACTGAATTGTGAAGTAATGTTATATGTTATCATATACAGGGTTCCTACATAGTTTGGAAAAGTATGGAATTTGATTTGAGTAATTTCCAGGTCTGGAAAAGTATGGGGGAAAAAAATCAGAGTATGGAAAAATATTTGTGTTTCCAGACTATTGGCTCTATTCAGTTTTCGAAGTTATCATGCCTGCAAACTAGTCACCTTACGGCGAAATTATCCGTTTTGAATCAAAATACACCATTTATGTGAATCATGTAGATCCGAAGAGTTTTTTTGGGGGGGGGTAAGTGTGTGTGTCACAAGATTCTCACAAGAATCGAAAATGGGCTACTTTCCCATATACTGGATTGAGTTGAGATCTTTCTTGACTTTCTTGGTCAATATTTTGCTGGGGGTGGATGCCCCCAGACCCCACTACAACAGTTCAATACGGTCAACAGAGCAAACAGAGAAAACAGAAAAGGAGACCGAGGCTTACCCATGGCAGAAATCGTTTGGAAGGAGGTCTGGAAAAGTATGGAATTTTCAAATGGAAAATTTGTAGGAACCCTGTATATATGTTGTATACAGTATACCTTGGTTAAATAATAACAGTGTGTTAGACTGCTGTTTTGTTATGCCTTTCCCTTTGTGTGTATTCTGTTTTCCAAGACCAATGGTTCGATATATCAAACAAACACATGTTGTTTTTGTTGCAAAGATGCACACTTCCTCTGTGGGAACATCAAAAAATATTGAACAGTAAATAATAATTTATCAGTAAATAATGTCAAGCTGAGTTTGGAGATGGTTTGGAACAGAGTGATAATTGTAAATAGAGATCCTACTTTTTTTTTTTTTTTTTACTTTTTTATTGATTCCCCAAACCACCCCCCACCCCAAAAATGAATCACAAAGATAGATCATGCAGAGAGCTTGTATGATTTCTGCTGACTAGAAAAGCCATTGCAGTCACCATGTGCTGGTAGCTGCTTTTAAGTTTTGAAAATAGTACAGCTCCCAGAGTAGAATTGAAATGAAAGTACCAACACACACACACACACACACACAAACAGTTATTTGTCAAGGATTGTATCCTGCTGAAGAACCATGGGAAGAATAATCAAACCAAGATGGGTTTTCGCACAAATTCACACTCCTTTTTCATTGTCTATACACTTCCATGTCTACGTGAAATCTCGATCCACTGGGATCTTCATTAAAACAAGTAACAAAGAAGACTTTGCCAGTTTGCAATAAATTACTTGGCTTATTCAATCAAAAGAATATCTCTATAAGTTAGTGCCAATGCCACTCAGATTGGCTGAAACGGTGGCAGCTGTCAAGATACACTGTCTTTTCTTCACTGTTTCCAATTTGCTCATTAGTCAGTTAGTGGGACTGATGTTGAAACTACTGGTAGGCAGAATACAAGAAAACAGATCACATCTAAACCCTGAAAAACCTAGAGGCCTTTCCCCCTTCACATATTGTTTGATCCCACTTTACGAGGGAACTTTTTTTTTATATCACAAGAAAGCCAAAAGGGAATTGAAGAACAATGATGCAAGTCACTAGTAACTCAAACTGTGGGACGAATGAATTATTTACTGAGATTTTACTGGTTTAATGGTTGACACGTCTTTATGTTGGATCAGAGGTCCTTCGCCCCTCGTTGTGTGGCAATGCACAGCCGGTTGTGACATCTGTCAAATGTTGTGTCCCAAATTGTCACCAAGTTGGAGCATTAGGACAGAGGACATCAGTACTCTAGTAGAGTACATTTAAAATATAGATGTAAGGTTAAACGAGGCAAAGAAAGTTGTTGACTTTAGAAACCCAGGAGTTAATGTCTCTCCAGACTAGTTTTAAAGCTAAAAGGTGAAAGTAAAAATGAAATTTAAGGAGAATAGTTCACCCAAAAACGAATCATTTTCTGTACACACTGTAATGTTGTTCAAACAATAAAAAACAATAAGAAAAATACTTGAAATTACATGAGGTTGGTTAATTAATGACAGTATTTTTTTTTTTTTTATGAAATGCCATAAAGGTATGGTGTGATATGGTAACTACAAGGATGGTCAATATATATATATTTTTTATATATATATTTCAGACTCCAGAAGAGCTTGAAGATGACTCAGACTTTGAGCAAGAAGACTATGACGCCCGTAGCCGCACCAGCGTCCAGACAGAAGATGACCAACTTATTGCTGGACAGAGCGCAAGGGTGAGTGACTCCTACATGACACACAAACAACATCTCCTGTTCCTCCTGTCATTTCCAGCAGGTTTATGCTCACAATACAAAACACTTATCACTACGCTGAGCATGTCTGCTGTAAAATTACATCTAGTTTCAGAATAACAAGAGGGCCAGTCACTCAAGTGCATGCACATAACAATGTGTCTTTCAATTTTTTTGAGAACGAAACATTATTTAGCCTCCGCTGCAAATAATGGTGAGAATTTTATTTATTTATTTTATTTTTTTTGTCGATTTTTTTCCCCCTTCAGCACACACTGCAGTTACAAAGTCTAAAATAAATATCTTGTGATGTTTATGCTTTACATCAGGTCTGGCACATGGCATCTAACAGTTCTTTTTCATCAATATTTAACATAGCAGGGGAGCAGATGTATGTATCAAGATCGAATCCTCCATAAATTAACATAATTTTGGTTCCAGTTTCATAAACACTCTGTGATTGAAACTGTGAATGTTTAGCTCGGTTACAAACCCCAGTGGGAATTTTAAGGCGTCCTATGCACAATTTCAATGCAAAGGTGGTTTTAAAAGCTAACAGGTTCATACATACATTTGTAGCATTTTTAAATACTAAATCAGCACTGCACGTATCCTTTTTGAAGAAAGCTGAAGCAAGATAAATGTTGATTGGAATTCTTTCAGTACAGCAAGATTTTTAATAAACATTTTAGCTTAGAAACATGTTAATGGCTAACTATATTCATTCACTCATAAGGTTTTGGTTAGGTTAGGCTGCCTTAGAAGGGAATGTAGGTTTTGGAACACTACAGTATATGCTTTAATATTGAATATAGCAGGGGACACATCTAAGATGGTGGACAAAGCAAGAGAAATGTTGATTGTAATTCCTTTTAATACAGCAAGATAGAAAGAAGTCTAATAAAAAGGGCATTTACCTCTGCAACAACTAACAGCAAATTAAATTTAATTAAATTAGGTGTGACCAAAAAAATATTTCACAGAATTGCTACCATGTAGAATGTTCGGTCACTAATAAGGTTTCATTTTAGTTAGGATGCTGCCTTAGAAGGGAATGTAGGCAGCAATGTTGGTTTTGGAACAGAGCCTATATGTAAGATTCAATATTTAACATAGCAGAGGACCATGTTTTATGAATCAGATGCATACATTTCCAGCAGAATCAAAATCTTTACGCAAGAATCATTTTGGTCCCAGTTTCGTAAACTCTCTGCAGAGACTATAGTTGTTAAAATATGATTGCAAATGAGACTTCTGGCAATGTCACCCCCTCAGTGTGCTTGTGTCAGCCGGCATTTGACGGCGAAGCTCACTGGGGTTCAAGGCTTAATCCACATTAGTGTATGTGTGAATAGTGCACAGTGGGCTGCTTATGAGACATTACAAGAATATCAGTATGTAGCCGTGGAGTACCGCTGACATTCACGCACAAATACACACCATAACCCTGTTTGATACCAATTACACTTGAGAAGAAATTATCTTCCATGAATGAGAGGAAATTATCATTTGTTTAGGAATAAAAGACTAGGCTAAAAGAAATGCTGCCATGGAGAATAAAAACAAGGTCATTCCTTAGAACAGCAACAAATTGACAAAAAGATGACTGTGGAAAAACATTTTGCTCACTGGTAAACTTGGTTCATTGGAGTTCAAGTGACTCCGTATGCGTGAATGCTGAATGTTACATTGGGTAAATGATACTGTAAATCAAATATGCGTGTCACTACTGTCACATTGATATAGTTGGTGACTTTAAGTTTTATGGATTTTGAGTTCTCAAAAGAGAAAAATAAGAGCAGGCATTTGTCCACTGACTCACACTTTCAGACACACACATATACACACTGCTCTATCTCATGGCTCCATGATAGGATAACAGTGCTGATAGGTCAGCCATAAAATTGAACTCTGGTATCTAGGCCACTTTATTTCAAATGAGAAAAATTAAAAAAAAACTTTTTTGAGGGATTTCTAAACCAGAAGCGCGCACACAAGCAGACGTTCAGCACACAATACGAGTGTGTTGAATGAATCGGCACCGGTGCGTATGGGGAAGGATTTGTTGGAGCATTAAGCTGCCTGCACCCTCTCTTGTTATCGGTTAGGAGCCAGAGAGATTTGGGATAAGTGAATTCTGAGCAATGCAAGAAGAAGAAATAGGCTCTCCCCCTTCTATTCACCTTCTTTCCATATATCACATCCACATTTAGAACCAGAGTAGTTGTGATTTACCATGCAGGAGCTCATTAATGCTGATAGGCTGCTTCAAAGACATGCAAAGAGTGCCGATTGGCTCATGGGATGGGTATGTTTCTGATGCACAGGTGGTAAACTAGTGCGGTAATAACTTCCTAGCTAGAACGAGACAACCTTAAATTTAAATAATGACCTTTAAATGAGCTTTAGTCATAACCAAAGCTAAAATTTCGACCACACTTTTAGACACTATCGGACAGGCTTGTGGGATATCAAAGGCAGAGAAGGATATTCTCTTGTATTTATTCCCTTATATTTTATTCGGACACAGCCACTGTTACATCAGCCCTCCATTTGAAATCCCCAGGAGTGTGCGCTATCTGAAATAGAAATCATTTTCATCTTTTAATCGCATTTTCTCTGAGGACTTCTTTTCTTTTTAGTGTGTAATTGCTTGTTAAATAAACAAGCAAAAAGCTACAAATCTTAAATGAGCAGCTGGCTCTTAATTAGCTCTTATGTTATGACATCCTTTGGCTATGATGGCATATTGCCACTTATAAATTCCGACAAAACTGCGGAAAAGATCATTTATGAGTTGTCACACTACAAATTCAGACTTTGTATGCCACAGACTTTTTGCAAAACCCATCTTCCACGGTGATCACGCACTTAACGGCATCCAGAGTCCCTTGCCATGGTCCGGTCCATCCGCTCTGACAGAATGTTGAACAAATGCATAATTCATTGACTGGTGTAAGAAGTAAGGTAATTATACATTTATCTCACAAATAATACTGCGCCTTAACGGTGCCTATGACCTTGCAAAGAGATTAATGCCCTTTCGGACTGGCTCAGAATCGCTACGGAGCGAGAATTTATTCCTTGACAAGGAGAGGGGGAAAGAAAAGAGGATGGATTTTCTCTTTATGAGCATGAGATGTCATGGGGTTCCAGAAGGTCTTATGATTAAGTGTTAAGTTTCAAAACCTCGTACTGAGGCATTTCAGTGGGGTTAAAGAAAGTCACCCTTAATGGAAATTACTTTCTTCACAAACTTTTAACAAGAAACAAGGGCACATGTTTGCACAATTGCAAAATGTGTGTAATTGATCTTTATCTTTTGTCCTGCCATAGGCCATCATGGCTCAGCTGCCTCAGGAAGAGAAGGCCAAGATTGCCGAACAGGTGGAGAGCTTCAGGCAGGAAAAGAGCAAACTGGACGCAGAGGTCGCCAAGTGGGACGACAATGGAAATGACATCATCGTGCTGGCCAAGCAGATGTGTATGATCATGATGGAGATGACTGACTTCACCAGGTACCTCCATTCACATGTCAACAATGAGAATGCTGGAAATATTTAAGAGATAACAAAGCCAGAAGGTCTCATTTCAAGCTAAATTTTGTGATAATATTGGCACATTATCCTACAAATAATTGCATTACATTGAAATATTAAGAGCAAAGATCAAATATACATTCTTTAGGTCATTATATAAAAATATTTCATCAGAATGAAGCCATGTGGAAGAGTATTATTTATTATTTAGGTTACTTACTCTAGCTGCTTCAAATCTGTTAGCATATTCAGGGGTCTTGCTTGCTTTCATGCTCTGTGCAGATTGCTTTCTGCCTCGTTGTGAAGAATAAGCTAATAGAGTAACAAACTGGGTTTTTGTGCTACCGCAGGGGCAAGGGGCCTCTGAAGAATTCTTCTGACGTGATCAATGCCGCAAAGAAAATCGCAGAGGCCGGATCCAGAATGGACAAGCTTGCCCGTGCCGTGGCTGACCAGGTCAGAATACCCTTTTATTCCCCATTTGTCTGTGAGGATGTGAGATCAAAGCCCTGGGTTGTGTTTAAAATAATGAGCTCCTATGAGGTGTTGAATTTATTATTAGATGAGCACCATCTTCAGAACCTGCTGACTGACACTTTTTAATGTTTAATCAACTGTACTCCTTGTAAAGTAAAGAAAGTATAATGCTGCGCTTATGAGTGCGTCAGTTTGCATGTCTTGATTGCAGCTACTATACCATGCACTGTTTTTGCCTGTTCCTGCATGTAGTGCATTTTCATGTTCTCATAAAATATTATGCACTTTTTTTAAAGATGTAAGTCATACAAGTTAGGTTTATTTACTCATAATTAAGAAGAGAGAACAACACCAGCTTCTGATTCTTTTTTATTTTGCTCCGAGTTAAAAGCATCAGAGCTTCCCATAACGCATGCTGCGATTAACTGTTACATGCAACAAAATAAACATATATACATGGTTTTGTAAGCTCATCATAAATTACACAAATGCATACATATCCCGTGACAGCTATAATTTAATGGACAAAAAAAAATGCACAACCATTTGCATTTTTACGAATTGAAATCATATATGAACTCACTGTTGCATCTATAATAACTAGGCTTATTTTGAGGTGTTTTTATAAGAAGTTAGATTGGTTATATTTAAGGAGCTTCAAAGACCTGTTATACTCACTGTGTGGATGAATCACATTTGTGTTGGAGGCTTGGGGTCTATGGAAGAAAACCTGAGATGCTCTTACAAAGCAAATACAAACACTCATTGATGATCCGTTAATGCATCTCTCACTTACTGTATGAAACTTCACAGCTTGAAGCACCTGTCATTTGAGATCAACCAACATGTGCTGTCATGAATAATTAAGCGAGCACCGGTTAGTCATAGGTGTAAGAAAATGCCACATCCTGTGACGTAGACAAAGACAAATTCAAACCCAGGAGATGAAAAAAACAATGAAAATGAAGATGAACTTTTTTTCCCTGACAAATAAATCTAATGGATGGTAGCATTGTCTTCTATTAGGTGCAACACACATACCTCTGCTAAAATATCCCTGCCGAGGGCGAGAAGTGTGGAAGAGGACAAAGTTGGTAGTGAAGGCTGAAGGAGTTGTATGGTTGTTGTTGGCAATCCATGTTTCAGTCAAAGGCAGAATGTTTGTTCATTGTGTTTGTTCAACTTGTTCACTGATTACTTCACCTGACTCCACCTCCTTAATTAACTGCTACTCCAAAAGAACTGCTCTATTCTACCAACTAATTAAGTCTTACCTTAAGGGGAAAAAAAAAAATAAAAAAATTCAACTCATATTCCCTAATGTCACTAATCAAAGACATCCTTAATGATATCTTCCAGCCCAAAAATCAATTATTACTTGCCTTGTTACACTATAAAGCATTCCATTCTGTTTAATAAAAAAGATATAAATTGGTATCACAAAATGGAGCAGAAGGTGTGGAATCCTGCTCCTGAAAGATCACCATTAGGGAAGACACTAATTAAACGCACATGAAACATCTAACCAGGGTCTTCATGATGGCTAAATAGGGGCCATTCTTACATTTGCAATCAAAATTATTCAGGACTCTTGACCTGCAAGACATTTTGCTGTACCAAGTTGTAACTATTTCAGTAAACTCAGTAAACTATTATAGAAAGTTTATTAATAGACATGTAGGAGAACATAAAGTTGATGACAAATTAATTATTAATAATAATTATTATTATTATTATTATTATTATTAATAATAATAAATCAAATTGGTTTTAAACATTCATGTACAAAATTATTCAACCCCCACAAGTCAAATTTTGTGCAGCATCTTTTATTCTTTATAACCTCCAATAAATGCTGCCTGTCAGTGCTTAAAATCTTCTGTCCTCTCTCTACTGCAATCGAGGCCCATTCCTCGCTTGAAAAGGCTTCCAGATCACTGATAATCTTTGGTTTTCACATTGCCACTTCTTACTTCAAATTCCACCAAATATTTTTAATTATATTTCAATCTGAAGACTGTATAGGCCACCCAAGAACATTCTGAGACTGATCCCTGAACCAAGCTTTAGTAGATTTGGATGTACACTTTGGGATGTCTGTTCTGCAGGAAAGTCTATTGATCATCAAGCTTCAGTCTCTGCACTGAAGGCATCACTATCTTTGCCAAATTGTCTTGATATTTTAAAGAATTCATGATGTCCTTCAAACAGTCAAGATTTCCACTTCCCACAACAGCAAAGCACCCCAATAACAAGACTGAAACTGGAACACCTCTATGTTTGACCATGGAGATGGTGTTCTTCTGCTTATAAGCTTTGCCTTTTTTGCACCAGACATACTGGTTTGGTCACATCACTCCATAAAACATTCTTCCAGAATTCCACAGATCTATTCAAATTAATTTTAGCATATTCAAGCCGGCCTTTTATGTTCTTCTTGGTCAACAGTGGCAATTGGCAAGATGTCCCAACATGAAGGCCATGCTTGTCTAGTGTTCTTATACTCTACTTTTTTTTTTTTTTTTTTTTTTTTTCATCAGGTCATCTTGCAAGACTTTAGCAGTAAATTGATGGTTTTTCTCAGATGCTCTGATCAAACATTTTATTCCCCTTAATGATATCATGCCTTTTCTTCAACAACCTCAAAGTTTTTCTGGTACAACAAATTTTACTATAAATAATTGTAATCAAAGTAAGTAATCAAAATGCATTATAATATTTGAAGATTCCTTGTTACAGTACATCTGAAATTGGTTGTTTGTCATTTGTTTTAATGCATTATACTTTCTAAAGGCGTAACATAAGTATTTTAATGTGTTATAACTGTGGTTAAAATTATTCATGAGACCATACAATGCATTATTAGATGCATTACAAGGCATAATCAATGCATTAAAAATACTTTTATAATGCATTATATATAAAGGATTGCAAGTAAAGTGTTACAATTTGTTTGTATTTAAAATAAGTCTAGCTAAGTTGCATGTACAAAATATGATAGCACTGTACAATTACGAAAATTAAATTTACAGCACCTTGAAACTAAATAGAAACATATAAAAGCAAAAACACACCTGATGTGCATTCTTTATTCATCTGTTTGTAGAAGTATAGTTAAAACAAAATCTTGCTTAATATTTTTGTAGAAAAGGTACATTGCCATTTTGCTCCAACCAAAGTGACTTGAACTCATCTAATGTCATAATTACTTCACAACTCATTAATACAAATTTCCCAGAATCATTAGCTCTAACACCGGCAGATTTATTTGATCAGGGATGGAGCTAAACTCTGCAGGAAAGTGGAACTCCGGGTGCCAGAGTTAGTCCTGTTTTAGGAGCTAAATGTTGCTGGAGATTGGTCCTCCAGGAGCATTGAACAACCCCTGAGCTTGACCAGTGTGGTATACCTGTTTAGAGACATATTTCCTTAAATTACATTAGCGCATTCATTGTCAAAAGGGTACTGCGTAATAGGAATGACCCTTTTGTTGTCATCAACACTGGGACACTGATCAAAAAGATATGAGAAGCATGAAACTTGCTGTGTCACCACTGGCCAGGCCTCGTGTTGTTTTTGTTGATTTCTTGCAGTATTTCTTTCCCCTTAGATAATGGGAAAAGAGTGAGGAGGAATCTGATCACACTGCTGATCAGAGTGTAATCTGAGTGTACAAGCACATCGAGACGTCCAGACAGTTCCTGCTTTTCAAAACAGAACACCCCTCCCTTTAGGTCAATGTGTTCCTCCCATAGCAACGATACATCCTCTCTACAACCAAATATAACACACATGTTGTGTATATTGGGTAGTCTGAACAGGTGGTTTGACATGTCCCTTATCAAACCCACTAACACAGTATTTACATCTAATGGCCATCTGGGGTTCTCAGGACGCATCAAGGGACCGCATTCATTTCAGAAAGAATCTCTGAGTAGGCGGTGTTAAACAGAACTGGGTGCTCAGTAATCAAGCTGTTCCTCCGTGCTGAACAAGACAAAACAATCTAGAAACAAAGGACTTTGAATGGTTTGGTGCATGTAAAATGGTAGAATATAAACAACTATGCTAATTGAAGCTATTCATATAACAATTTCAAAAGGAAGTATGTATTTTAGTGCAAATATCTGCCTAATTTAGTTATATTCTACCAAATGACAGGTTAACTAGCATGGACTGGACATGGATGCAACTGGAAAGAAAATGTGACCCTGACTGCACAGCATTTGTAATACATTTAAATGATTTTAAGATGTTTTTTGCTTACATTTGTAAACAATTTTGTTGGATTGCAAAACCACTGCCGTTTAGCGATGCCAGGCTGGGTCGCAGTCGTGCATGTGTTCACGATAGCAGTCAGCCCTCCTTAGAAACACACTATTACAACTCCTGTAACTGCTGCACTTGACATGGCAGACCTAAAGCTGCTGGGCCCTGGAGGCGAGAAAAGAGGGTTCTCCATTTCTCCACTTTTCCCTTGCCAGTCCCCACCACAGCGAGAGGTTGCTTCCTGCAGAGGGACACTTGAACGCTAAACACTAAGGATGTTACAGCTGCTCAGCCTTGTCAAAGATAAAGCAGCTTCAACTGTTATTAAATGTGTCTCATCAGTCTTTTTCACTCAAAGTTCACGTGAAGCTAGGGGAGAAAAAAAATGTAGCCAACTATATTACAACTTCTGACAGGACTTATTGTCAGGACTTAAAGTCACTGAGTTAACCGCTCTGTCTTGGCATTCAAGGTGCTGTGTGTTTAAAATTATTAATCCAAAAAATCATAACGTTAAATGGGACAAGCTCATGTATTTCTTCAAAGAAGAGACAGAAATGGCACACAAAATAGGGTCTGTTCTTACATATAAATGCAGTAGATGGACATAAGCAGATTGAAACTATCTAAAAAAGTATGCAACCAGTAATAGTGATTTAATCTGACTGCTCAAATTACAGTTTTGATGCCTCTAAGAAGACAAAATGCTGAAGATCAGATCTCCATATAAATATACTTGTAGGACAGGAGTATGCTGACAAATTTAGGATATGAGTGCTTTCAAAGAGTTAACCCTCTGCAGTCGGGAATTTTTTTTGGCAGGATTTTTTTCACATTGCAAAACAGATTTAAAATACTCCATCCTTTTTTGTCAGAGACAGAAGTAATATATCAATTGGAACTATAGAATGTCTTCTTTTATTTGTGTACACTCAGAGTAAAAACAAAATGGTGTGCTTTTTGCAAAATAAAGAAAACTAACATGATGCGTGATCTGTCGTCTCCCTCTGAACGAAGTACAATCTGATAGTTCTCAGAAAATTAAATTAGTGAACTTAGTGAATACTAATCATGTCTAAAGAGACTTATGTCTAAAGGAACGTTGAAATGTCAGGTTTTAAATCGTGTAAGTCAAATCGAAAACAAAAATTATCTGTTAATGTAATCTGTATGAAAAGAAAGACATGTCAGACGTCCGTGAGTCAGCTCATTATCCACTAATTCGGCCATGCCCACGGAGCGAGCGATATTCAGATGCATACATGTATACATCTTCGCAATCGTGTATTTATTATCTGCAAAAGTGTCTATCTGCATGTTATAGCCATGGTTACAGTGATCTCTGGAAGCCTCTGTTAGTTCCTGGAATGTCACATGGAATGCCTGTTCTTCACCACGTGTCATTTGTGGACTAAATGTGCACAGAGCGCCCTCCGGCTGCAAGCATGAATTGAAAACACAGTACATCAGAGTATCCAGCACTCATAGTGATGACAATAAATATTGAATAAATATTACTCCTCTGTATAGAAAACTGACATAAACATATAAGTATCCATCAATATTTCTCCAAATGTGCATGCTTTTAAGCTAAAAGCCTATATGAAATGCCATAGAGGTAACATGAATGTTCAGACGCTTTGCATCACAGAAATACATTATATTACACAGCATGATGAGCATGAGGCTTCTTTTAAAAACATTATAATAGTAATGCATCCAATCTTTTGACTGGTACTGTAATTTAAACTATAATAGGCCTATACAAAATTTTCTTCACATGATGTGCAATAATACGTGCATGCATGAAATCACAAAAATCATGTTTTCTGTCAAGAGTGGACATTATATTAATGTTAATACAGTTGATATGATCCTGTTATCAAAGGTAAAACAGTGAAAGTCAGTTAAATGATGTAAACACGTGCACATAATGAAAACTGGTCTGATCTCAATGGAAAGTCTGCACACATTGCCAGTTATTTTATGCAAAAGCCCTGGCTTATGATTATTGAGTAGTTTGTGACTGCAGGAAGGTTACCCAGCAACATCATCAAGACCTAATTAATATTCATGAGATAAGAAATCGCTGTGTCATGACATCAGAAATATCATCCATGGTTTCAAAACTTTTCAAGGAAATGAAGGAAGTTTCATTTACTGTGATATGGGCTGGTGTCCATTATGAAATGTTTCTTCAAACCCTCATGGGTAAGAAGTAATGTCTATTTCATTTTGCTTGTTTACCGATGTGCTGTATATTTATGTGTACAGTGTTCCCATTAACAGAATAAACAATCGTGATGATAGTGGGAGATTTACGAGATTTAGCCAATATGTGATGATGACAAACCCCTGAGTCATCTTCAAGATGGAACTAATTTCAAATTCAGTCATCATCACTTTACCACCCTCCCCTCATCTTTGCTCTACACAGTGAATATGTAAAGGTCATGTCTCTGCTATGTATTCCCATCTCTTTTAGTGTCCGGACTCAGCCTGTAAGCAGGACTTATTGGCGTACCTCCAGAGAATCGCCCTCTACTGCCACCAGCTCAACATCTGCAGCAAGGTCAAGGCTGAGGTTCAGAACCTGGGAGGAGAACTCATTGTTTCAGGGGTAAGACATACGTATTGTGTTGCTATTTAATTATGTACATGAGGTTTGCATTGTTGCAAGAAGGGGAATATATTTTTGCATTCTGTATTTATTTTTTTTTTTTATTTATTTTATAGCCACAGAGCCTGATGTCTAATCACAACCTGAAAGTGTGATCATGGCTTTAGTCTGACTGAAATCATACCAGTCTGGTTTTTGTGAAGTTGGACTAACAGACCTAAATAATGGGCATGACAATCGGACAACAATTGGTCTCAGCGTTTTGCGCATGCTCTAACAGTGGTTCCCAAACTTTTTAGCTTGGAGTACCCCCTGAAGGGATTACCATCCTTCAGCGTACCCCCTCTCTTCCACTTAGACTGCAGTCACACCTTTACCATTAAGAGACAATATTTCCCCCTAAACTGATTTTCCAGTGCATATTTTTACCTTTATGAATAGCTATAAAATAAATAATGTTTTAAATAAAAATGTTCCATAAAGAAATATGCAATGTTGGTAAAACTAAATAAAACTTTTAAATATTAAACTAAAACCGCCAGTAGGTGGCAGCGAGTCACTGTTTTTATGAGTGAGTCATCGAGTCATTCATTCAGTAACGAAACAAGTGGCTGTGAATGAATCATTGAATCATTGACTCTCCTGATTCGTTCAAAGCCGCAGAATTGTTCACGAAACACAGACGTGTGTTGTAGTTCTGCTGTGGTTTTCATTAGAGCTATTATTTAATTGCAAAATAGAGCAAATACTGACAGTTCTGTGTTTAAAATGTATATTTTGTTTTTTTGGCCTGTTGTATAATAATTTCATGTTTGTAGTCATGTGGATATTTGGGAACAATTTCGTTCCTGCTCGTTATCATCATTAAATAAAAGAACTCACACAACAAGGTATGTTTTTGTATCGGAGAAAGTTCGAGTCTTAAATCGAAATTAATCCACTATATGTGACCTATTTGTTCTTCATGTGAGTAAGTGCCAAGTCCCCACTTTTACAAAGGTACATTGTCGAGAAAGGCAGTAATTTAGCGTGATTTAAGGCAGCAGACTGAACGCAATCTATCATATGTGGATACAGTCATTTTTGACTGCAAATGATGAGGTAATTTGATTAAATGTACTGGATTTACGGCATTTTGGCAGTTAGAAAAACATGCTCGGTTTTAATATTATTTTAAGGTAGAATTAAATGAAGTACTCAGCATTTTTTTCACGTACCCCCTTTTGTCACCTCACGTACCCCCAGAGGTACGCGTACCCCAGTCTGGGAACCACTGCTCTAAAACAGCTGTGATACATTATGCATATTTAATCCAGCAAATATCCAATTAGGGTCATTTATACTTTGACAAATAGTTGAAGACTATAGCACAATTATGCAAAAACCTTTTTTTTTTTTTTTTTTTTTTTTTTTTTTTAAATATTATGCATTTATCTCAAAACATTTTATTAATAGCTCATTCCATACTGTATATAGCCATATTTCAATCATTATAACTCTCTTGACAGCTGATTTTAAAGGGTTAGTTCACCAAAAAAAAAGAAATTTCTATCATTTCAATCAAATTTCAAGTACCCTCATGTCATCCTAAACCTCTAAGACCTTCATTCATCTTTGGAACACAAATTAAGATATTTTTAATGAAATCCGAGGGTTTCTGAACCACACATAGGCAGTAACGTCATTGCACCTTTTGAGGTCGAGAAAGGTAGTAAAGACAGCATTAAAATAGTCCATGTGACTACAGACATAGCAAATCTACATAGCGAATGCAGTGCAGTGCTTCCGTGTTCTACTTCCGAACGCTGACTCATTATTGGCCAGCTGCTGCATCAGCATCACACACGTGTTGTGGTGCTCACTCACATGTACAGCTTCAGCCAATACTTAGCCAGCGTTTGGAAAATGAACAAAGGTCGTATGGGTTTGAAACGACATGAGGGTGAGTAATTAATGACAGAAATTTCATTTTTGGGTGAACTAATCTTTTAATGGATATAAAAATGCATTAGGTCTTGGTGGACTAGATCTGCATGTTGCTGCTGCAGAGCAATTATAGACTCTGTACTGCCAATAGATAGACACGCTGCTGTGAGCATGTAAGATATGCTGCTGCTGCTGCTACATGAATAGGCACATAAATCCTGTGGCAATTCTAGACAGGTGGAGCTGGGGGAGGTGGAGGGTTTCAGAGGAACTCTGATAGCACATTGCAGGACTAGCTTTCAATAAACATTGAACCAGACTATTTAAATGTTGAGCATGCCAGCTCAATGGCTGCAGAATCAGCAGAGGCCAATCGATGTGACTAAATGATGCGACTGCCAACAAATTGCACGTAATGGACCTATCAGTCTGCGGCAAGTTTCATGTCTGAACAACTGTTCACTAAATACAGACACTAACCTGAATGTTCTCATTCCCTGTTGCCTCATATGCAGCTGGACAGTGCTACATCCCTCATCCAGGCAGCCAAGAACTTGATGAATGCCGTGGTCCTCACGGTCAAGGCTTCCTACGTAGCTTCCACCAAGTACCAGAAGGTGTACGGCACAGCAGCAGTCAATTCCCCAGTGGTTTCTTGGCGTATGAAGGCCCCGGAGAAGAAACCCCTGGTGAAGAGAGAGAAACCGGAGGAGTGCCAGACCCGTGTCAGGCGAGGCTCGCAGAAGAAACACATCTCCCCCGTCCAAGCCCTCAGCGAATTCAAGGCCATGGACTCCTTTTAACTCTGCACCACGGATGCCCAAAACTCCTCCTCCTCTTCCTCTCTTGATTTCTTCTCCTCTCCTTGTTACGGCTTATTTTCTTGGAGCTGTATCTTGTTCCATGCAGCGACGTGTGTGTATGTGCCCAGTAAATGTCTGTGAGTTGGAGGGTTTGGCTACCCATCCTCTTCGAACCAAATTCCGCTGTAAATGAGAAACAAACAAACTCATGAAGCAGACGTTTACAGTGTGGGCTGCGGTACAATTCATGTGATGTTCATTCTCGCTGACTGGCCATATATACACAGAGATATTAAAGAATATAATCTATGGTATAGTAGTGTCAGCCCTAACCGAGGCAGAGGTGCTGCTTTCCTTCCTAATAATTTTTTATTATTATTATTCTTATTCTTATTTAAAATTAATATGACCCATAGTAATAGGAATAACTTATGTTGAGGCATTTTCTTTCTTCTTCCCAGTTATCCATATCGTGACCTGATACACTAGTTTTTGCATTTAAAAATCCATTTCTTTAATTATATTACTGTATCACTAACCATGGCAGCCAGGTTTGCTATAGTATTACATTTAGAAAAGGACTAGTTGTGTGGTTTGCTCAGAGACTAGTAGAATCCTGCATACCTTTATAGTCCCGATTCTCTAATAAACCTTGCAACTGTGTGTGCCGAGTCGAGTTCTTTTCCTATCTGTTCCATTTGACTTCATGATGTTTTAGCAAACGTACCAGTACCTAATGTACTATATTTGATGGTGCAAACACATTTTCTGATTAATGAATGCTAAGTTATGAATACTTACTGTGTGACTGACATACAAGATCTTCTATCAAGCTTATATCCATCACCAAACAAGTTTTGTGTTTGTCACACACAGTGTTCTGAAATTGCTTATCTGTGTCCGTACACATCTTGGTGAACAAGGTAATCACAAATAAAGTATGCTGTTGTTGGCAAGAGTTTAGTAAAAATTTAATGTTAAAAAATAAGTCGGCATGGAATTCAATTGAAATTCATCCTTTTTCTGAGTTTCTAAAAGGTCCAGTGTTGCTTTTATATACAGTAATTATCTCAGGGCTGCATTTGGCTGACCAGGATGAGAAAAGCAAGCCTGCGGCTCACAAAGTTTTTTTTTTTTTTAACTGGCAAGAAGGTAAGTATGTCAACGCCACACTGCGACCCCCTCCTGACTTCATGTGCGCTGAAGACTTCCCTGCCATTTCTCAGGTTTTAATACAGTGACCTTTGCCTAATGAAAGGATTAGCTGCCAGACTGCTCTGCCAATATCTGCCATTTAGCTTAATTAAAATCTCCTTTAGCCACCACTTTTCACAACATACAGCATTACTGAACACAGAACAATGTCTCAAAGTCTTAGTTCAAATGGATTCCAGAACAAACAGGTAACAGCGTATACCACATAATTCTACAATGTGAAGAAGAGTGTCATTTTTGGCATCTAGCAGGACCACAAGAAAAATATCTCAGTTATGTTGTCTTCTATTATATGACTAATGACGGTAGAGCTAGAACTCTGAACATGATGTTGTCAGAACGCTTCAAAAGCAGCAGACAGAGTTTGTAAGAGCCCTCCCAAAAACAAAGTATTTACAGTAGTGATGACAGTAAATAATGCATAACATATGCACTGTTAATAAGTATTTCTCAGGATTTACTTATACTGCAACAATTGTGACCGAATTACTAAACACACATTTTGTCAAGCTTGACAGAAATGATAGAAAAGGGCCATTTGGTTGGCTTCATAATATTTATACTTATTTGCACTTTTTAGGGACATTTAAAAAATGTGTCAGCTGTTTCTGCATGTTGCTATGGGACTGAGAAATTATATTAACTTAAAAAAAAAAAGTGCACATTTCATCTTTAGCTCTGCGACTGAAAAAATGATTATACATGAAGGTCAGATCGTGGTTTCAGATAAGATATTTTTCAGGCTTTAGTTTACTTCAACACTGGATATAAACAAAAGCAGAATGGAGATAATTTCAATCAGATTCACACACGCTAAATGGCAGTACTTGAATGAGCTTCAGGCCATGATAATTCTCTTTAAAGCACTGCCATCTTATGCAAAAGGAATTTTTGAATATGCTGTTGCATATTTAATGGCCAACTTGTTTCACAGATGTTTCTCCAGACATCCGTACCTCATAAGAGTGATTCAATTACTATTTCATCAAATCGCTCACATCTTTTGTTTTTATAATACAATATGCAGCTCATAGCAAAGCTTTGATGTTCAAATGAATTGCACTGTACCTACTAGTACAAGTAGAGCCCTGTAGAAAAGTAGACGTCTTACAACATCTACACACATGCGTTTACGGGAAACACAACACTAGAGACTGTATTAATATCTCAGTCCAACATCTAAAATGGAGACCAGGCCAAATCTCAAGGCTGCTCAAGAGTCTTCCCGTATTCCGCTGACAAAGTCAATTTGTATGCAGTCTCCGGTGCACTTCTTTACCGAATGTCCATTTAAACATTTTAAGGGCAACCTTTAAAAAATATCCAGGCTGCAAGAAAAACGGTGCTCACGGGGCTTTCTGACAAAATGAGCCTCAGTCAAATTGCAAATAATAAGACCAGCCGCAGTGGGAAGTGCTTACCTAAATGATCATTACCATGATTGGAGGCAAAATCAGAAAGACTTATACTGTACCACAATCTGAGCACCATGGACCTGACATTTACAGACCTGTGATTGGCCACAGCATGAAATCTTTTTTAAAACTGAAAAGGACAGGGTACTAATGCCATTAAAAGAACAAAAATAGTGGAACTTTCTGTTCTCACAGGCTCAGAAAGTTCACTCAACCATATCCGCCCTGGCAAGTCCTTGAGACAACCATAGAAGAACCATTCTTCTCCCGCTGTGGACTCCAGTGCCAAATGAGAAGCGGCTTTTCTTTGTTTACTCCATGTCTTCTTCTTGGTCCAAATGTGCTTGGCTGCCTATTTTAGTACGCAGTCATTTTGAGCACATCCTCAAACTTCTGATTTAAACACATTTCTGTTCTCTTTACAGCTCCTAGATTAGAAAAAGTGTATGTTTGCTAATGCATTTGCTCAGTAACATTTCAGGAAATGCTATTTTAGTTTCTATAATGATGGAAAAGAGCAAATTTGTGTTTCCAACTTCTTGACTGTTTCCAATGTGTCTTTTGTATGCAATGTTACAAGTTAGTAGATGCATTTTCCCTAGAATCTTTTTCTAACCTGTACGACTATGATTTTGTGCTAATTTCCAAGGTCTTACTATTACAACCAGTTCATAATCTATTAATCTGATTAATTAATTATTCAATCACTGTTTTTTTTTTCTTCTTCATATAATTTATTTTTTTTAATTAATTCGTTTATTTATAATACATTAAATATTAAAAATATATTAGTGAATGTAGAATTTTATATTTTTTTACAGCATTTATTAATGTTGCTTAGTTCATAATGCACTGATCTTCATCATCAAGATGTTTTATTCCTGTCATCATACACATTTACATAATAACTATAAAAAAAAACTAGGGCTGTCAAGTGATTAAAATGTTTAATCGAATTAATTGCATAATGTGGTTATTAATACATCTAATTAATCACAAAATAATCAAATTTGCCTGAGAAATTACTCCCAAATGAAACTGTGAAATCATTATCGTGTAAAGCATCAAATACAGTAGACATTACAAAAAGTAGCTTCAGCAAGTAATATTTTATTTGATTCAACATAGAATTGATTATACATTCTCTTTTGGACCATGAGGGTGAGTAAATGATGACTGAATTTTCATTTTTTGGGTGAACTATACCTTTAATTTTAGTTTTAATTATTATTTTTACTACTATAGAAATATGATTTTTTTTTTTTTTTTATGAAATTATACTCTAAAACTGCCAGTAGGTGGTGGTAAATGTCTTAATGATTAAGTCATTGAGTCATTCATTTATTTGATTCATTCCAATGGCTGATTCATTCAGGAGTGAAGTAAATGGTTTTCTTTATGAATGGTCCATTGAACCATTAGGCTTGTTGGGCTTGTAGTGGCTATGTTGTTCAGAGACAAGCAGTTCTGTTTGTCTTTATAATTTCATTGGCAAAATTTATCAAAACAGAGAATATTATGTCTAAAATATCACAATATTAAGTTATTATTTATTGAACCATTATATAAAATCAGTATAACATTTGCACTCATGCTGTTCTGGACAGAAAAACAGCATTCGTGTGATATCGCCCTCATTTCTCATGATAAAGCTTAACTATATGTAAACATGTACATGTTTACATATATGTAAACATGTACAGTGCTCAGCATAAATCAGTACACCCCCTTTGAAAAGTAACATTTTAAATATCTGTTTAACTTATAACATGAAAGTAAGGTTAATAATTAACTTGGAGAACAACATTTTCAGTTTTAATCAAATTAGGGTGATGCAAAAATGAGTACACCCCACTGAGAGTCTCTGGAGCAAAGCTAAATTTTAGACTACAAATGTCTAAATTAACAAGAATTCAACCACAGGTGAGTCTAATTATTCATTACACAGGTGACCAGCAGACAGTTGACTACTGTATAAAAGGGTGTTAAAACCCCTTCCCATTGCATGCTGTCAGCAATGGCACCACATGGAAGAGAAATGTCACAAGACCTGAGAAAGAAAATAATTTAATTACACCAGAGAGGTGAAGGCGACAAGAAGATCAGCAAAGCTTTACGTATCAATCAGAATACTGTAGCAAAAGTGGTACAAAAATTAAAAAAAAGATTGAACTGCAACCATCTCACAGAGATGTCCAGGTGGTCCATGGAAGTTAACACCTTGACAGGAGCGTCTTCAGGGGCCTTATTAATAAAATGTTGCTTAGAAACTGTCCTATGTTTGATCTAAGATTATTTCTCAAATGCGTTTACGTGCGATTCCTGAAAAACAAACGTACACACAAAAAAATGAGCGTACACCTCTCTTTCACATGTGAAATATATAAATCGCAAATGATTTTGAAATTGTGCGCACATGAATGGTTTCAGATCTCCGCCTTGTAAACGCCCTCTTATTAATATCATTAACATATAAAAAAGCATCATTCAATGTCCAAATTCTTTACTTGAGAATGGCGAGCGGCAAGAAAAAGAATAGTGGGCCGAAATCAGGGTCCTGTTGGCGGAAGTAGAGGTCCAGTCCAAATATCTAAAAATTCTTAAACCAAGAAGCATTTTCTAGACAAGTAAAAAATATTGTCTTGTTTTCAGAAAAAAATGTCGAAAGTAAGTTTTTCCTTAAAACAAGCAAATTAGTCTTGTTTTCGGTTTGAAATAAGATTAGTTTGCTTACCCCATTGGCTGTTACAATTTTTTTGTATTATTATTATTATTATTATTATCACTATAATTATTATTGCTGCTGTTTATAGATTTCCAAATACCGACTCTGCCACAAGGAAAAGTGTGTACGTCTGCTCAGACCGTGACGTGGCGGTAAGTACTTTTCCATGTCAAAGACCGTTTTTATAAATATGAACTTTGCCCTGGATTTTAGCATATGCACACTTTAAGATCAAATTTGTGCGTACGCACGCTTTATAAATGAGGCCCCTGATGAGAAGAGTTGGAGAAAATCAGCATGCAAGTTCACTGCAGTTAAGCAGAAAGCCAAACTGTGGTGACTATTTCCCGTGACACAATGCAGCGTACACTGCAGAGGAATGGCATGCATGGGTGCTGTCCACAAAAGAAGCCTCTCCTAAAGCCCAGGCACAAAAAGCCCACCTAGAGTTTGCCAGGGCCCATGCTGACAAAGATGAAGACTACTGGAACTCTATACTCTGGAGTGATGAGACCAAGATAAATGTTTTTGGAACTGATGGCTTCAAAAGTGTATGGTGTCACAAAGGTAAGGAACACAAAGAAAAATGCATGGTGCCTACAGTCAAACATGGTGGTGGCAGTGTCCTTATGTGGGGCTGCATGAGTGCTGCTGGTGTCGGCGAGCTGCATTTCATTGATGGCATTATGAATTCACAGATGTACTGCTCTATACTGAAAGAGAAGATGCTACCATCACTCTGTGTCCTTGGGCGTCGTGCACTTTTCCAACATGACAATGATCCTAAACACACATCAAAGACCACTGTTGGATTTCTGAAGAAGAACAGGGTGAAAGTGATTCAGTGGCTCCTGATCTGAACCCAATCGAACACCTATGGGGAATTCTGAAGTTGAGTATCACTTTCCATCCAGCATCCAGTCTCTAAAAGAGATCATTCTTGAAGAATGGAAAAAGATATTCCATGCCTAGAAGACTTTCTACTGTCATTAAAAATCATGGAGGCCATACAATGTACTAGATGTAGTAGTTTTTGTTGTGGGGTGTACTCATTTTTGCATCACCCTAATTTGAGTAAATGTTACATAATAATAATTTTACATACAACATTAGCTTGTTTTGCTTATTCATAATAAACAACATATAAAGAGGGCAGTCCTACTGAATTATGATTAAGGGTCACCCATAGCATCTCGGTAAATGGGTTAAAATGGCTTCTTTTCTTTTTTCTTTCTTTCTTCTTTTTTTTTTTTTTTTTTTTTGTGGGGGACATTTGCTTGAAAATGGTGTTATAGCATCTCATGATCTACTGCAAAAATTAATATAATGATTCAAACCCATTCACTCAAAAGAAGTAGGACATGATTTCATTATTTAGGTTCATTCATGGTACCTATATGTGACTGAGTTACCAGCACACACTAAAATCAACAGGTTTTTCAGGACTGTCTGTGTATTATGAACATAAAAACAGCCTGTAAACAGCTCTAATATCTTCTCAGTTCCTGAGTAGAGGCACCACTAGATTACAGCCTTGTATTTGTGGAGATGATATATTCTCATGAATGAGATACAAGGCTCCTTATCAGCATGTCATTTATATCCTTTCTTATCACTCTTTTTGAAACCTATTCTTAGGGGAGCTTTACATTCTCAAGTCTATTACTAAAACAACCTATCGGGGTAAAGATAAAGGTCATCGTCAATTACTGTATCAAAGCCTCATTCATTTTGCATTAAACTATCAGACTTTTGTGGTGGAAGAACTTAAGATTCGCCAGATTCTTGACTAAATGCAGTTGGAACTGTTTCAGCTACCAAAGACATGCTGACCTTCAAATGGCAAATATTTAACAACATACAGTATGCAAGCTCCAAAAATGACTAAAATATCCAGAAGCCACCTAGATTACCTGGGGCATTGTTGTGTATCAACCATGAAAAAGATGATTTGCCACTTCACTGTGGAGGACTTGTTTCATCCAATGGATGTCAAAAAGAGCTAAATTCAAATTAAATGTTTGCTGCCTGCAGATAAGGCAGTGCAGAGACAGAGGCTTGTTAAACCGAGCGCTATCTCCCACAGAATTGAGCAAAGGATATTAAAGAACATCTATTATGGGCTTTCACAACATGCCACGCATCCTGGTGTAAAACCCTCCCCAGCACACTCGCATGCTTTCATGAGGTGAGATTCAATTCTATGTGAGACGGAAACAGCGGAACAAGTGGTAGACAAATGATTTAAATACAATGGAGCAAGAATAAAGCTGTAAAGAGAGAGAAAAGACCTTACTATACTGTTACAGGATGTGAGGTTGAGAAGTGCGCCAAACTATACGTTCCAGACATATGCTAGGAGAACGGTGCAAGATAATGCCACAGTTATACATATATATATATATATATATATATATATATAGAGAGAGAGAGAGAGAGAGAGAGAGAGAGAGAGAGAGAGAGAGAGAGAGAGAGAGAGCTTGAATGTGCGTGTTTTGAATATTCGACAGCAGTGTTAGGACTGTGATGCACTTGATTTGAAAATGTGCACCTGCGGTACGGAAGGCCAGCTTTAATTTGACTGCATTTACATCCATAAACCGTGAACTGTGTAGAAATTACACCCTCATTTATTCACAACCCAAAAGTAATTGGACAGTCGGCTGATCTGTTGTTTCCTAGCCAGGTGTGGATCATAGCACAATTCACTGCACAATTGGCAAGGGTGTGATTTCTTTTTTTGGTCTTCTGCCACTTCTAATGATGAGAGAGGAGAGAGGACAAGAAATGGGGAATGAGACAACAAGTCTTGACTTGTCAGAGCACATGCGACTACTGTTAATGGTGCCCTCGAATGAAAAATTGAATTTATCTTGGCATAGTCAAATAACAAGAGTTCAGTACATGGAAATGACATACAGTGAGTTTCAAACTCCATTGTTTCCTCCTCCTTATATAAATCTAATTTGTTTAAAAGACCTCCGAAGAACAGGCAAATCTCATCATAACACCGACTGTTATGTAACAGTCGGGGTGTACGCCCCAATATTTTCATATGCCAGCCCATGTTCCCAACATTATGAAAGGCATTAGACAAGGGCAGCCAGTAACATCTGGATCTGCACAGGTGAATCAACAAAGGTAACGTTAAGCAAGCAAGGACAATAGCGAAAAATGGCAGATGGAGCAATAATAACTGACATGATCCATGATATCATGATATTTTTAGTGATATTTGTAAATTGTCTTTCTAAATGTTTCGCTAGCATTTTGCTAATGTACTGTTCAATGTGGTTAAAGTTACCATCGTTTCTCACTGTATTCACGGAGACAAGAGCCGTCGCTATTTTCATTATTAAACACTTGCAGTCTGTATAATTCATAAACACAACTTCATTCTAAATCTCTCCAACAGTGTAGAATTAGCCGTTAGCCACGGAGCAAAACCTCAAATTCATTCAGAATCAATGTAAACAATATACAATACTGTAAACAGTATACAATACTCACATATTCCAATGCATGCATGCCGCATGCACGATGAACACTTTGTAAAGATCCATTTGAGGGTTATATTAGCTGTGTAAACTTTATGCACTGTTCAAGGCAAGCGCGAGCTCCGTGGGCGTGGAGCTCGAGAATTAAAGGGCCAGTAGCCCTGAATCGGCTAATTTATAATGATGCCCCAAAATAGGCAGTTAAAAAAATGAATAAAAAAAAAATCTATGGGGTATTTTGAGCTGAAACTTCACAGACACATTCAGGGGACACCTTAGACTATTACATTATATATTATATATTACATTATATATTATATTATATATTACATCTTTTTAAAAAAGTTCTACGGCACCTTTAAACCAAGGCTCAGGGCCCGGTTGCATGAAAGCCCTTGAGTTATAAGTTATATTGTTAAGGGAACCCTTAAACATGGGTTGCAAGAAAAAACTCAAGGGTCTACTTAAGGAACCTAAAGGCTGTCATTAAGTATTTTGCCTTAGTAAAGTCATTAGTAACCATTTAGACATAAAAAAATTAAGGGACCAAAATAGGCCCTGTAAGTCTTCCGCTGCCCTGTAAGTCATGTCAAGTCAAGTCAAGTCACCTTTATTTATATAGCACTTTTTACAATGCAGATTGTGTCAAAGCAGCTTTACATTGATAACTGGTACATAATTTTGGCTGCACAGCAGCTCTTAAAGAATAGTGTCAATGCAGGCAGATCAGAAGCACTGTTGAATAAATGTCAAGAATACTGTTGAATATCAAATGTCAAGTCAAATGTCAAGTGTCCCCAACTAAGCAAGCCAAAGGCAATAGCGGCAAGGAACCCAAACTCCATCAGGTGACATCAGGTGGCAAACAAGTGGCAAATAGGTGTTAAAATGGAGAAACTTGGGAGAAACCAGGCTTAGTCGGGGGGCCAGTTCTCCTCTGGCGAACAGTGCTTTGTTACGATTCAGGTTGCTATCATAAGTCTGATAGGATCGCAACATTCAAAGTATTTATTTCAGTTCCATCCAGTTGAGGATCGTATTCATCACACCAGTATGTTGAGGAGCTGCGCAAATGGTTGCCGTGTAGATGAGGCCTTCACGATGGATGATCTAGTTGACTCGATCTCTGCTGATACTTCAGGGCTGAGTTGTGGTCGCGTCATGGCGTCGGTCCTTGGTCTCAGCTGGATACGGCCCGGATCCGGTTGACTACGGTAAACCTCGGGATAAACAGAGAGACTAATATTAGCGTAGATGCCATTCTTCTTCTGATGTAACGAGAACATCTGGTGTTATAGGAAGTGTTCCCGGTTCCGGCTGACCTAATTTATGCAGCCTAATAATCCTTTAACGGATTTGAAAATATAAATTGATAATGTGTTATTGTGTATGCCAGGGTAAAGAGATGAGAGATGATAGTCTAGATTTAAACTGACAGAGTGTGTCTGCATCCCGAACAATGCTAGGAAGATTGTTCCAGAGTTTAGGTTCCCAATAAAAGGATCTACTGCCTGCGGTTGATTTTTATATTCTAGGTATTATCAGCTGGCCTGAATTCTGAGATCGCAATAGACGTGAAGGACTATAATGTATTAAGAGCTTGCTCAGGTACTGGGGAGCTAAACCATTTAGAGCTTTATAAGTAATTAGCAAGATTTTAAAATCTATACAATGTTTAACAGGAAGCCAATGCAGTGATGACAGAAATGGGCTAATATGGTCATACTTCCTAGTTCTAGTAAGAACTCTAGCTGCTGCATTTTTTACGAGCTGTAGTTTGTTTATCAAGCGGGAGGAACAACCACCCAGTAGAGCGTTACAGTAATCTAGCCTCGAGGTCATGAATGCATGAACTAACTGTTCTGCATTCTTCATTGAGAGCATACGTCGTAGTTTATATTTTTAAGATGGAAGAATGCGGTTTTACAGATGCTAGTAATATGGCCTTCAAATGAAAGATTGGTATCAAAGAGCCATCTGTCATCTGCTGAACTCAATCGCAATGGATGATTTTGTGTTAATTGAGAAGGAAGAAGTACTGACTTGCATTTAGCAATCCTCCTTATTACGTCTTTCCCCAGTCTTCTAAAAGAAAATATTTTTTTGTCTTTGGTCCAGTACGGTTTAGATTTCTTGTTTCCAGTACCTTAAAAAGACAGTTAGCACACAGGACTAGGCACTGTGCTGCATGGCGGCTTGGACACCGAACACCGGATGCGTCATTTTGACGTGTGGCCACATATGGTGTCCCATACTCATCATTTCACCAAGTGCACACACACAGTAGTGAACACACACACCATGAACACAAACCCGGAGCAGTGGGCAGCCATTTTGCTGTGCCCGGGGACTGGGCCGCATTAATGCACGGGCTTACCTGGGCTTAAGCCCAGGGCCCCGGGTGAGGGAGGGCCCCGGTGATGCCGGAAAAAATATAACCGCATTTTCTAATGTGATGACTGTCGCTTTAACATCGCTTTGATATGAATACATGTGCTGTTCTGCGCGTGAAGTTCATACGACGCGCTGCGTCAGCAAGCAACTAAGTAGGCTATCAGTATCTGGACAACGCGGACAGACCCAGTGGCGCTGCCTGTGTGCGTACACAACGCGTTTTTGCAGTTGAAAACGCGAGACGCGGGCAGTGGAATGGGGGAAACCGCAAGGTCTCGAGACGCTTTTTAAAACTTTTTTTTAAGCTGAACTGATTCATGGCTTTAGATCGCCATGTCATGCATCAAGACGCGAGCGCAACGGTTCTGCACGTCCTTCTAGCGCATGTTTACATAGAAAAACAAAGAAAAAGTAACGCAGAAAAGCGCGTTCTGTGTGAACAGCCCCAAAGAAGACAATGTGTTCGAATTTTAAAGACGTGGTGCGGCGCTACGCTTCTCGACCGATGGCGACCCTTCATCACTGAACCCTGCAGTCCTCAGTAGTCCAATAAAAATACAATTCATACAAAAATACAGTTTCTGAAAACGTTCAATGAGAAACTGCACTTAAAATGTTGAAATTAACAATGAACAATACTTTCATTAACCTTACAGATGGAATCTTATTATAAAGTGTTACCATTTCATATAAATCCAAAGTCATGCTAAATGCATAAATCCAAAAAGTCATTTAAAGATGACCATCTTTAAATATCTACACAAAGGCCATAACATTGACATTAGACACATATTGTATGTATGTATACATTATTTGCTTCCATTTTAGAACACTGATTATTATTTAAATAAGATGTGTATTGTATTACAGTGATGATAAAAGAGAACTGAAATCAAATGCATTTCTGATTTGTTTATATATGTCTGCTGCATGACGATACAGTTTGCTTTCTCATGACACTAGTTTTAATTATGAAACTTTGCTGCATAACGAAACAATAAAAGCAACCAGCTGGATATAAACTAATGCAAATAGATGGTAACAATCATGACATTAAACATTTGGGTAGAACTTGCGTGTGTTTTTGTCACATTGTTTTAAAGATCAAAGTACAGGATAAAAAAGTAGCCTAATTTTTGCCTTAAAGAATTAATTGATTCTGAACTGCCGAAATGAGCAATTCCAGTCTCACTTCCTGTTACAAACCTACATAACAATGTAAAAATTTGTGTAATGGCAGCCGGTTGCTCGCGAACAACATCTATTTTGACCCGCCTTCAAACACTGAGACTGGAAGACTGAGACTTCAAAAGCTGAGACTGGAAGAGTTTGGTTTGTGTTGTTGACATGTTGACATTACATCTTTACGGTGTGAAAGCAAATCCACTTTGCATGCACTTCCAAAAGACAAGGACTCACACTGGAATTGAAATGGTAAAACTGGCGCCTTTGTTACTGTTCGAATCTGCGCCTCATTTCAGAGGCTGCGTCCTCCAGAGCTCACATTTGAAGGCTGCATACATCATTAAGGATGTCTTATTTAAGAAAAGTAAACATAATAAAATTGATGGTTATTCCTCATGAGGTGCAAAATGCTGTATTTTCTTTCTTACTTTGCAATCCAACGGCTGTTTTTCTTAAATGAGCCGGCCTCAATGACGTATACAGCCTTCAAATGCGACCTCTGGAGGATGCAGCCTTCGAAATGAGTAGCCTGTACAAATAGTTCAGACTATGTGCCAATATGTAGTTCATGCAGTGATATTTATATTTTATAACAGACCAATAGATTTGGATGTTTTGGTAATGGCATTTATTCATGCAAAATAAAAGGCTGATAACTTGCACTTTGTGATTAAGAAGATTGAGTGAATGTAGGCAGGGGTTAAATTGGGATTTGTTATGTGGGGGGGCTCTGTGGTTTCAGGCTTTCGAGGGGTGCATGTGTATGCAAAGACTTCAAAATCATATCATTTGACAAACTGTAAAATATAACAAGTTGAGAGAGCCTCTGCTATGAACAATAAAATGCTGATCAAAATCATTCTATAGATGCTGGTAGTGTTCAAAGCTACATCTGATGACAATAAAATCTTTCTATAGGCCTGTGCCTTCTCCTTTGTGTCAGTATCAAATATAAGAGTGAGGCTACCATTAAAGGACAGAATATAAATACAAAATACAGTGCTCGACATTAAGCCTGGTTTTGTGCTTGTCCTTTGTACGACTAAATTGGTAATTTACTTGTCAGAGTAAAAAAGTAGCTTGTCTGGGAAAAAAAAAAAAAAAAATTATTACTATGCAAATCTTTTATCTTTTATTTCATATTCTTACATTTGATAAATTAAAATAGTAAGACACTAGGGCTGTTACCAAATTAAATAATTTACACTGAAAAAGTACAGCTGCGTTCAATAATGTTATGAGATTCTTTAAATATTTTTGAATAAACAAATAAGAAATGCTGGTGGGAAATTTATACTTTTAAACATGAAATTAAACCGCCAGTAGATGGCGGCAAGTGACCGTCTTAATGAGTGAGCCACTGAGTCATTTATTCAAACGATTCACTCTGAATCAAGAATGAAGCAGTTGTTTATGAATGGGCGATTGAATCTTCACTCAACCGATTCGTTCAAAACGCTGAATCATTGGAAACGTCTGAGCGCAGCTGCGAAATGCGCTGCTTCTGCTTTGTTTGGAACTATTTTCGCTGCTACAACAGAACAAAAAACAGGCATATTGCATCTAAAACGTAAGTGATTGACATTAACTACTTGTTTATTGAACTGTTGTATGAAATTAGTGTCCATTTCAATCGAGGTGATATTCAGGAATTCAGCACTTTCGGTCGTGTGATGCTTAACTTTATCATATGTCGTAAATAGCAAGCTAAACCCCATTGAATTTTTATTGCAACATGATAACGGAGTTTCTTTGTGTGAACAGAGCTCATTTGTTTTGAATTCTCCTCAAGGGGTTACGTGATCCTCAACAGCGCAATATCACCGCCAGTACATCCACTATCAGTCGCCACTTAAGCTAGATTAATCATTCTCGCGTTCTGGTTGTTATTGACATTTTAATCAAGCTACTTATCTGGTCAGGCAAGTAAAATTCTCTTTCACTTCAAAAAATCCACTTGTCCCGCAGTCCCGGACAAGCGTATGTCGAGCCCTCGTAAGCCTATGTGCCGGGGCTCAGCCCCGGACGGCCCCGGCCCAATTTAACCCCCGAATGTAGGTAATAGTGCTGGTGGATGAAGGGCCCCCTCAAGAGGTGAAGCCCAGGGGCCCCTTGTAGTCTTAATGCGGCCCTGCCCGGGGAGCAATTGGAGGTTAGGTGATGCAGCTTTTTTACACAATTTTGAGAAACGAACAGTTTATGGGCCAGATTTACCAAACGGGGGAAAATTAGCGTGAGAGCGCAATTCCACCAATGCGCCGATGGGAGTGACAAGTTTTGCATGTGATCTACTGCTGATGAGCAAATTAAAGAACACGGACTCAGTCAAATCATTTACATAATGACCAATGCAATCTACCAAGAGCAGCGCAAATTAGCATCGGGTCACAAATAAGCAGAGTTGATGCTCTTATCAGGTGCGGGTTGACACAGGCGCAACTTGTTATATGTAATCTGACAAACACATACACATATATAATATTGTTTTTTATTATTATTGTGAATAAAAAAGGAATGCAATAATTTACAAATCTCATAACCGTATATTTTATTCACAATAGAATATAGATAACATATCAAATGTTGAAAGTGAGACATTTTGAAATGTCATGCCAAATATTGGCTCATTTTGGATTTCATGAGAGCTAAACATTCCAAAAAAGTTGGGACAGGTAGCAATAAGAGGCCGGAAAAGTTAAATGTACATATAAGGAACAGCTGAAGGACCAATTTGCAACTTATTAGGTCAATTGGCAACATGATTGGGTATAAAAAGAGCCTCTCAGAGTGGCAGTGTCTCTCAGAAGTCAATATGGGCAGAGGATTACCGATTCCCCCAATGCTGTGGTGAAAAATAGTGGAGCAATATCAGAAAGGAGTTTCTCAGAGAAAAATTGCAAAGAGTTTGAAGTTATCATCATCTACAGTGCATAATATCATCCAAAGATTCAGAGAATCTGGAACAATCTCTGTGCGTAAGGGTCAAGGCTGGAAAACATTGTCGGTGAACACAATCCACCGTGCCATTCGCTGTTGCCGGCTAAAACTCTAAACATCTAAACCATATCTAAACATGATCCAGAAGCGCAGGCGTTTTCTCTGGGCCAAGGCTCATTTAAAATGGACTGTGGCAAAGTGGAAAACTGTTCTGTGGTCAGACGAATCAAAATTTAAAGTTCTACCAGAAAGACTCAGGAGGCAAAATGACGTAACACTGATATTTATTACCAAACGGTAAGCAGAATATATAGAAAGTTTATGATCTTTGGCGTAGGCCCCGTCCGTAGCTCACGATACTGAGGGTTGCAGACGTTGCGTATCCTGCCTGAAGCTGAAGGCAGGGGCGTAGCCAACCCCCGAGGAGTATGGACAGGGACCATCCTGGTGGTGGTGGGGAGGATGGAGGTGAAAGTTTCCGTCAGCATCTGCGAACTCAGACAAGCGTAAGTGCTGATCTTTTATACTCCAAGTGTTAGATAATGATTGGTTTGATCTGAATTGATAAGTGACGTAACATTTGAGTCTTCCCAGCAGAACTTGCGCTAGAGCTTCATTTCTTTTTGGAAAACTGGGACGCAATGTCATCCGGACTAAAGAGGACAAGGACAACCCAAGTTGTTATCAGTGCTCAGTTCAGAAGCCTGCATCTCTGATGGTATGGGGTTGCATGAGTGCGTGTGGCATGGGCAGCTTACACATCTGGAAAGGCACCATCAATGCTGAAAGGTATATCAAAGTTCTATAACAACATATGCTCCCATCCAGACGTCGCCTCTTTCAGGGAAGACCTTGCATTTTCCAACATGACAATGCCAGACCACATACTGCATCAATTACAACATCATGGCTGCATAAAAGAAGGATCCGGGTACTGAAATGGCCAGCATGCAGTCCAGATCTTTCACCCATAGAAAACATTTGGCGCATCATAAAGAGGAAGCTGCGACAAAGAAGACCTAAGACAGTTGAGCAACTAGAAGCCTGTATTAGACAAGAATGGGACAACATATCTATTCCTAAACTTGAGCAACTTGTCTCCTCAGTCCCCAGACGTTTGCAGACTGTTATAAAAAGAAGAGGGGATGCCACACAGTGGTAAACATGGCCTTGTCCCAATTTTTGAGATGTTGATGCCATGAAATTTAAAATCAACTTATTTTTCCCTTAAAATGGTACATTTTCTCAGTTTCAACATTTCATATGTCATCTATGTTGTGTTCTGAATAAAATATTGAAATTTGAAACTTCCACATCATTGCATTCTGTTTTTATTCACAATTTGTACAGTGTCCCAACTTTTTTGGAATTGGGTTTGTATATATATATAGAGAGGCCAACATGGATTGGCAAACGATATGTGTGGATAACGTATTTCTCTGGCATTCCAAAGAAATTAATATGAGTGCAAAATATTTTCTCCCTTCACGCACTCTCTGTTCCCTTTCGATACTCTCACTCATACTGCGTATGGGGAAAAGCTCCTTTTTCCTCCTTGCTGAAGCCTTTTACAATAGCGCAGTGAAAACTGCACGTCTATTGGCTCAAAGGAATGAAACTCTTTGAGCCAATGACGGTGCGGCGTGGCGTGGCGTAGTCGCGCGAGCCAATGGTGAAATAGCGCGCCAACAAGTCCGCCAAAACAGACGTGGCATATGGCTATATAAGCCAGCGTTTTGCCGTTGGATTCAGTTCTCTCTCCTTCAGCGACGATCTACGCTTCACTGGATCCTGCTGATCGCCTTCGCCGCCGAACGAGCTCTCTACGCCATGGAAGAGGCCCCGCAGAGGATCTGCTCCCGCCGGCGACGCCGAAGACTGCCGCCCAGAACGCTGCTCTCGCCGCCCGCCGCGAACTTCCGGTTTCGCTTTCAGCGAATCTCCTGCTGCCATCCAGCAAGCGTTTTTCAACGCACCAACGCGGTTCACCGCCGCTGCTTCAGAGCTTCCGTTCGCGGTCTATACCACTCTAAAAGAGCCCCCCCAAGCACCGTTTTTACGGCGGCGGCATCCCAGTATGCCGCGCCACGCCTGTGGCCCCTCTGCAGGACGACGACGGCCATGGTGAGTGCGTCGGATGTCTGGGCAGGCCCCACGCTGATGCCGCGCTCAATGAGACTTCATGCCCGCACTGCGAGTGCATGAGTCTCGCTTCTCTCCGCGCTCGGATCGCTTTCTTCTCTGAAAGCGCTTCCGCCACCTGCGCCTTCCCGTCTTCTTCCTCCCATCCGTATCCTTTCCAAGGCTGTCGAGGAGCTCGACTTGGAATGGGCCACACCTGAAGAGCCGACTCGCAGCAGGCTGGACGAGTGGTTTCTGCCGGGGCCCTGCCAGACCCCTCGCCAGCGATCTGCGCCCTTCTTCCCCGAGGTCCACTCAGAGCTCACGAAGTCCTGGTGCGCCCCTTACTCCGCCCGCCTTCGCACTTCTTCACCCGCGGCTCTCACCTCAGTTGACGGCTCCTGTGAGAAGGGCTACGAGCAGATGCCACCGCTCTACGAAGCCGTGGCCGCTCACCTCTGCCCGCCCGCTGCCGTGGGCTGGAAGAGCAAGAAGGCCCTTCCCTCTAAGCCCTGCCGTACGACCTCCGCCATTGCCGGCCGAGCGTACTCCTCCGCAGGGCAAGCAGCTTCAGCGCTCCACTCAATGGCCGTCCTCCAGGTCTTCCAGGCCAAACTCCTCCGCTCCCTGGACGAGTCTGGAATCGACGTGCCGGCCTTCCATGACCTCCGCAGCGCCACCGACCTGGCCCTGCACGCCACGAAGACCACGGCCCAGGACATAGGCAGGTCCATGGCCAACCTGGTTGTGTTGGAGCACCATCTCTGGCTTAACCTCACAGAGATCAAAGACGCAGACAAGATGGCTTTCTTGGATGCCCCTGTCTCGCCCTCAGGTCTCTTCGGGTCAGCTGTGGAGGGGTTCGTTCACCGAGCGCTTCTCGGCCGCGCAGAAATCGTCCCAGGCAATGCGACATTTCTTGCCGAAGTGCTCCAGCTCTTCTTCTGCTGCAAGTCGGTCCAAACCTGCGCCGACCCAGCCTCAGAGCAAGCCTGCCCCTTCCACATCACAGCCTCCCCAGGCCTTTCTTGAGATTCGCCTTCGAGGATGTGGCTTATCGATACAAGGTCCTGCCCTTCGGGCTGTCTCTAGCTACCCACACGTTTACCAAGTGCATGGACTCGGCGCTTCTCCCTCTAAGGAAGATGGGGATCCGAGTTTTGAATTACCTCGACGACTGGCTCGTACTGGCCCAGTCTCGTACCGAGCTAGAATACTACAGATCCGTGCTCCTCAGCCACCTTCAGTGCCTGGGACTCAGGGTTAATTTTGCCAAGAGCTCACTGCTCCCCAGCCAGCGTATCACGTTCCTGGGCGCAGTCTTCGACTCAGTCCGCATGAGGGCTGTAGTCTCTCCAGAGCGCGCTCTGACGATTCAGAAGCTCTCGGCATCAGTCAGGAACAATGCCCGTTACCCTCTGAAGACTTTCCAGAGGATGTTAGGGCTGATGGCTTCCGCCTCCCCAGTACTGCAACTCGGCCTCCTACGAATGCGGCCTCTGGTTCCAATACATGCTTGGCGGCACGGCCGCTTCCTTATCAGGGTCAATCTGGCCTGCGTCAGGCCCAGCTGGTTCAAGCATGGAGTCCCCCTTCAGGCGGTAACAAGAAGGTAGGTGCTTTCGACAGACGCCTCCAACATGGGTTGGGGTGCCGTTTTTGAGGGCAGACCAGCCATCTGCACATCAACTGCCTCGAGATGCTGGCAGTAGAGCATGCCCTGAACTCTTTTCAGGCGTTCCTGGTCCAGTCGGACAGCATGACAGTCGTGTCGTATATAAACCACCAAGGAGGCCTTTCGTCCAGCCGCCTTTACGCCCTGGCAAAGCGCCTCCTCGAATGGGCAACGCCCGGGTTGCAGTCGCTCAAAGTGACACACATTCCTGTCAAGTCGAACTTTGGGGCAGACATGCTATCGCGGAGCAACGTCCCCTCAGACAAGTGGATGCTCCACCCTCAAACGGTACGAAAGATTTGGGAGATCTTTGGGAAGGCAGAGGTCGACTTCTTCGCCTCAGAAGACAACTCTCACTGCCCAACCTTCTTTTCAAAACAGACGAGACCTCCTCTCTCAGGCGAACGGGACAGTCTGGCACCCCCAGCCCCAGCTGTGGGCTCTGCACCTATGGTCCCTCGATGGGAGCCGCTAAGCCTCCCCGGGAACATTTTACATACCATTTCTCAGGCTAGAGCTCCGTCCACCAGGCGTCTCTACGCCCAGAAATGGTCTGTCTTTGTTGACTGGTGCTCTGTGGAGAGTGACGTATCCCAGATACTGTCTTTCCTCCAAGAGCGGCTGGATAGCGGTCTCACCCCTTCCACGCTCAAAGTCTATGTTGCAGCGTTTCACGCACCTATCGCTGGCCAGACGGTGGGCAGAAACGGCCTTGTTGTCCGTTTCCTAAGAGGCGCTAGGCAGCTTAATCCCCCTAGACCACTTACCGTTCCCTCTTGGGACCTTTCCATTGTCCTTGCAGCCCTCAAGGGTCCGCCCTTCGAGCTACTGCAGTCAGCTGACCTTCGGCCCTTAACGCTTAAAACTGCTCTGCTACTTGCGCTAGCATCGGTTAAGCGCATCGGCGACCTGCAGGCCCTCTCTGTGAGCCCTGCATGCCTTGAGTTCGGGCCCAACGACTCCAAAGTCGTTCTAAAACCCAGACATGGTTATGTCCCCAAGGTGCTCTCGACCCCGTTCAGAGCCCAGGTTATTTCCCTCTCAGCGCTACCTCCTTCCACGGACGAGCGAGAGGTGCATTTACTCTGCCCCGTCAGGGCATTGAGAATCTATACTGAGCGGTCTCAGCCATTCAGGCAGTCAGACCAGCTCTTCATCTGCTTTGGCGGCCGCACCAAAGGGTCTCCGGTCTCAAAGCAATGTCTCTCGCGTTGGATAGTCGACGCAATTGCTCTATGCTACTCCTCTATGGGCCTGGACTGCCCCGTAAGAGTAAGCCTCATCGTGGGCGTGGTCTAGTGGCGTTTCTCTCAAAGACATCTGTGAGGCGGCCGGCTGGTCCTCGCCGTCCACTTTTGTCAGATTTTATAACTTGGACATCCCGACCTTACATGCTCGGGTCCTCTCAGTGTGAAAAAGACGGCCTCCCTGAGCACGGCCTCCCGGCCCCTGTGTCCAGGGTTCAACGGCTTTCAGCCCTTCGCATATCCTCTGGGCCCCTCGGCGCTCAAGCTATGTTTTGTCGTTCCCTGTCGCGGCACGGCGTGATTGTATTCGTTCCCCATACGCAGTATGAGTGAGAGTATCGAAAGGGAACGTACTCGGTTACATACGTAACCTCGGTTCCCTGAGATATGGGAACGAGTACTGCGTATTATGCCGTGCCCCGACACTGCGGCTCAGTATCGTCGCTTCAGTCGAGCTAAAACTGAATCCAACGGCGAAACACTGGCTTATATAGCCATAAGCCACGCATGTTTTGTTGTTGTCTTGTTACATTACAAAATAAATTCAAAAAGAAAGTCTACACTTATTCCAGTTTCCAAAACAAGAAATTTTCACGGTCAAAAGACTGTCAAGTTTCAACCCTTCCTTCCTTCCGTATTCTTCTTCCAAGTTTTTTTACGCATGTGTAATATGTATATATCTAGTCAAAGTCACGTGATACAAATACAAAGAATACAAAATACACATTTTTTCGAAAACATAATCATTCTTAATATAAGGAAAAAATATTACAAAATTATTAATGTTGTTATGGCTCTAACACTCCAGCCCCTAATTGTCTATGCCGGTAGCATAACAATTAACTTTTTCTATACTTGAATAGAGTCATAACAGTAATTTCTGACCTTTTAATCAGTTATGTCAGAAAACTCAGAATGTCCATGAAATTTAAATTCACAGTCTTTAGGTAAAGCTCTTATTCTTCTTCAGCTTCTTGCAATAAGCAGAGCTTTGTTATTGGTCTGTCCAACTGACATGTTTTTGTCTGAACACAAGCACGTTGAACAATACCAGAAGCATCTGGTGTGGTCTTGAGGATTGTTCCCATAATCCAAGAATTTCTTGGGGCAGAATTATCCACAATGAGAAAAATGTCTCCCGGTACCAAGTTTCTTTTCAATTTCTGCCACTTCTGTCGCTCCTGCAATAGCGGCAGGTATTTTTTAGTCCATCTTGACCAAAAAAGGTCTGCCATATATTGAATTTGTCTCCATCTTCGGCGAAAATAACAGTCCTCTTTCACAAAAACTCCTGGTGGCATGACTGTTTTTTTTTTTTCATCAGCAAGAGATGATTTAG
The DNA here is from genome assembly GCF_024489055.1 of Chanodichthys erythropterus. Classification (NCBI taxonomy): domain Eukaryota; kingdom Metazoa; phylum Chordata; class Actinopteri; order Cypriniformes; family Xenocyprididae; genus Chanodichthys; species Chanodichthys erythropterus. The sequence continues at coordinate 35,850,342 of NC_090232.1, read as the reverse complement.
AGTCAGTGGCTCCAAGTCATTTGGATCATCTGACGCTTTAGTAATGGGTTGGTCATTTATAATGGCTTCAACTTCACATAAAACTGTGTGAAGCCCCTCATCGTCTAATATCTGTTGATTTAATACAGAATCCAAAATCTTTCGAACTGTGCAGATTTGTCTCTCTCACACTCCTCCTTGATGCTATGCTGTAGGGGTATTGAAGATCCACTTGATTCCTTTTTGGACAAGAACTTCGGCTATTTTGGACTGATCTAATTCTTGGATGGCTTCTTTAAGCTCTCTTTCAGCACCAATGAAGTTCGTACCATTGTCCGATCGAATTGTAGACACCTGCCCCCTCCTGCAGATGAAGCGTCGTATGGCATTTATGCATGATGAGGTATCAAGACTGCTGGCCACCTCAATATGAACTGCTCTTATAGTCAGGCACGTAAACAGTACTCCATACCTCTCGACAATGCTGCGTGCTAGCTTTATTAAGAAGGGACCAAAATAATCCACACCTACATGTGTAAAGGGAGGTTCATCTGGCAAAAGACGATCTCTCGGTAGTTCTGCCATTTTCTGTTCACTGACTCTGGCATTTAACCTTCTACACACCGTGCATTTAGAAATGAGCTTTCGAATGGCTGTGTTGGCAGCTCCAAGCCAAAACTTGTTTCGTAGTTTTGCTAGGATTTGATTTCTGCCGCTATGACCTGTGTTTTTATGTATATCTTTCAGAATCAAAGAAGTTATATGCTGCTTTTTGTCAAGAATTGCTGGATGCTTGGCAGATTCTGGCATTGCAGACTGATTTAAACGTCCACCTACCCTGAGTATGCCGTCTTGCACTACTGGATCCAGTTTGGACAGAGGGCTACTTCTTTTGACATGGTTACTGCTTTGCAAAGACTTGAATTGTCCGGAAATGTCTTTGACTGTAACGAATCAGGCTCAGATCTTCTACATCTTCAACAGAAAGAGGTTTTTTGGTCAGTGTCTGTTTCAGCTTGAACATTTGAGTTTGCAAATGAGCTTGTTGTTTGTTTGGATTATTTTCTGTCTGACTTATGGTAGCTTGAATTTCGCATCTCTTGTTTGATAAGAGCAGTAGTATTTCTTTCAGACGTAACATCCAAGTGATAGCCCTCTTCAACCTGTACCATTCTGATTAATACTCAATAAGTTTATCCATATGTTTCCCTTTTCCTGTAGCACTGACACAATTTACTACTGCTGAGTTTTTCAATTCTACCTCCATTGCACTTGACTGATCTGGTCGCAAAGGCCATTCATTCTTGTGTTTGCAAAGGAATTCTGGTCCTTTGATCCAATTTCGCTTTTTCATGAAGTTTTCTACTTTGATGCCTCTAGAGGCTCAGAAGCTTCTCTGATGAAGGAAACTCTATTTGCAACAAATGCTTTAAACCGTGAGGCTTCATTCTCAATGCATTGCAATACTGTGAGGCTATCAGTCCAAAATACAGAATCTTTAAGTTGTAACTGAAGCTCTTGTTTTAACGTCCTGTCCATTTTCGCTGCCACCACTGCTGCAGTCAACTCCATTCTAGGGATTGTTACCTGTTTCAGTGGCGCAACTCTGCTTTTACCCATTACGAATAAACATTGTTTTTCTCCATGCTCATTAGTGAGTACTAGATAGGAAACTGTTCTATATCCATTTTCACTTGCATCTGCAAAATTATGTAATTGGACAGACTCTGTGGGTCCAAAGTTGTTTGGCTTGAAACATCTGCTTACACTGAAGTCTGACAGTTGTTGTATGTCCTTTTGCCATCAGAACCATTGTTGTGCTTGTTTTTCTGGCATATTCTGATCCCAGCTCAGTTTATCTTTGCACAGTTGTCTCAAAATGAGTTTCGCTGGAAGGATACAGGGTGACACAAGACCAAGAGGATCGTATATAGAGCTCACTACAGAAAGCATTCCTCTTCTCATAGCAGGTCTTTCTTGTACATTTATGGAGAATCTGAATGTATCTGATTCTGTGCACCACTGTACTCCTAGAGCTCTTTCAACTGGCAGATTGCTTTTATTGAAATCTAATTTCCTGACTTCTTTGGATCTTTCTGTTTCTGGAAAAGATAACAGGACTGATCTGCTATTACTCACCCACTTTGTCAAGTGGACTCCACCTTTAGAGCACATGGATATCAGATTTTGTGATAATTTGATTGCTGCATCCTCTGAGGCGACAGATTTTAAGCAATCATCCATTTAAAAGTTTTGGAGAATAGTATTGGGGGCTTCAGCCGTTTCCTCTGTTTTTCCATCCGTTGCAGCCTTTTGCAAAGCAAAGCATGCGCAACTGGGAGAAGAGGTTGCCCCGAACAGGTGCACCATCATCCTGTATTCCTCTGTAGGCTTACTTAGATCTCCTTCCGGCCACCACAAAAATCGCAAAAGATGTGAGTCATGATCTGGGACTTTCACTTGGTAGAACATTGCTTCGATGTCTGCCATGATAGCAATTGGTTCTTGTCTGAAACGGTTCAGTACACCTATGAGAGTGTTGGTTAGGTCAGGTCCCTGCAACAATTGATTATTCAGTGAGAAGTTCTGGTAGGTTGCAGTGCAGTCAAAAACAACTCTAATTTTGTTCTATTTTGGGTGATATATCCCGTGATGTGGAATATACCACACCCTGTCTGTGCTTTCCAGTTGTTCTGAAGGGACTTTTTCAATTATAGTCTTTATCAATTATGTCTGCCATGAAAGCTTTATAGTCTTTGTGAAACTCTTGGTTCTTGCTGAGCTTTCTTTTAAGACTGATAGCTCTCTGTTCTGCTATGCATCTGTTGTTTGGCATCTTGACAGGATTTCTTAAAGGGCAGTCCAATACAGCAATGTTCATCTTTATACTGTACTGATTGTTCAACGGACTGCATGAATTTCAAATCTTCTTGTGACATTTCATTTTTGTCCCTATAATTGCGTTCAGGAAAGTCTGTATTGAATTGCTTTACCAACAGTGTTTCAATGTCTGACACTGCAATCCTGTTCACAGTGAAACTTGGAATTCTGACCTGGTCTGATTCTGCGCTCACATCTGTTCGCAAAGGTCCGTTAACAATCCATCCAAGTGCCGTCCTGATAGCATATTGTCCATTTCCTTCACTGTTTATTATTTGCCACGGTTCTATGGCCTTGTGCGCATTGGCGCTGATCAGCAAGCCTACCTCTGCATTGAGATGAGGAAGGTTAACTTGTCTCAAGTATGGCCATTTTTCTAGGTCCTGTTGATGAGGGATATTTTCCTGTTTTACAGGAATCTCTTTCTGAGTGAAAACCTTAGGAAGTTCTATGTAGTCTTCGCTTTCAAAACCACTTATTTCCAGGTCTGACAGAATATGACTATGTACAGGTTTTTCTTGTCCCATAGTACGAAGAAGAATCTGTTTTTCTGCCTCTCAAGTTCAAATCTCTCATTAAAGACATTAAAGAAAACGTTGCCGAACTTCCTTGATCAATGAAGGCAAATGTCTTTTCTTTGACTTAATCTTCACTGGAACTATGGCAAGAATGCATTCACTGTTTCCGGCCCCAGTGTATCCACAAGTTTCATGGTCTATGGAAGCTGTTTTCCTGCCAGGTTTGTTCTCATCACAACTGCTGGATGTGAGACTGTTCTCCTTTGCAATGTGCAGAATGCTTGGGTGCATCTTGGAACATTCTTGACAAGTAAGTCTTCTCTTGCAGTTTTTGCTCAAGTGTCCTTGTGTGAGACACCCAAAGCACAGTCCTTTTGTTTTCAAAAACTCAATTTTATCTAAGTATGCTTGTTCCTTAAACTTGAAACAGGAATTCAAAGCATGATTCTTTTGACAGAACAAGCATGTGACACAAACTGTTTTGTCAAGTTGAGCTTTTGTTCCTTTCTTGCTTGTTTCACTTTTCTTTTTTCTGTTCAGTAGAGACACTTGTAATGAAACTACTACCTTTGGTAGTAACCTATTTGTGTTTAAAATCATAAGCTTTGCTTTTCTTCCCAACATCAGCACTTGTTTGCTCCTGAATGTCTCCAAACAAGGGGTCATTCTTTACTTTGGCTTGATGGTCGATATATTCCACTAAGTCTGAAAACCTAGCTATTCTGCCTGTCCGTTCATGAATATCATATGCCACATTTCTCCAGTTCTCTCTCATTTTGTAGGGAAGTTTGGAGATGACAAAACTCATGTTAGTAGGGTTGTCCATTTCAGCCATGTGATCTACATCCTGCATAGTATTGTGGCATCCAATCAAGAAAAGAGCATATGCACTTATCAACTTTTAGTGCCTTCTCAATGCACGGTGATGCAGTTTTGAGTGCAGTTGTCGTCGTGATTTATTAAAATGAATCTGTTCAAATGAGTCATTAGGTCGCGAATTAGACATTAGCGGACGTTGACGCATTGCGTGCAAATCGCGACTGTTATTAGGACATCGCAAAAGATTTGTCAACACAGAAAACACTTCACCACTGGATAGGACTTTCTTTTTGTTTACTGAAAGTGTGGTTTATGTCAGCTGCATGTGCAGGGCGCCTGTCAGGGAAGATGAGGTGATGTTCTTTTGAGCATCACACCCAGCGGTTATTCAGGAAAAACATTCTCTGAGTGAGCCTCGAGAAACATGGATTCGGTCTTACGAACTTTTAGCATTGTGTCAGTTGATTTAGATTATTATGTGTGAGGTGGAGAGAGTGCAAAGACGGTGCTTACTTTGAAGACAGAGAGAGCTTGCGCGCACGAGGGAGGAGCTCTGCACGTTCTGTCTGTCAGTGCAGGAGTCGTCTCCCTCCTTCATTTTACAGTCGAATGGTGGCTAGAACGGTTCCAGGTTCAAAGGTCAATACGGAATGGATTAATCTGCGTTATTTTTTTAACGCGTTATTTTTTCTCAGATTAATTAATCGAAATTAACGCATTATTTTGACAGCCCTAATATATATATAATATACACACACATATACATACATACATACATACAACCTACCTAGTTGAACTTCAACATTAAACCTCAACATTTTAATAGGTTAAACATGGTACAGTATCTGAGGTGATAAATAAATTTGTGGCCGACAGAAGAACACCATCGTTTGTGAAGTGAATTGTATCAAATGATGAGTGGTGAAAAATGCACACCTGCATAGCCACTATACACTCAAATCATATGAAAATTGTATGGCAGAGATAAGATGCAGACACCCATTTACAAGATTACACAGATGCAAACGTCAGCATGCAGAACAAAGGAGGGTGATGATTCATAGCCACGGAGGGAAAGTAATGATCAAAGAATTATCTATAATGGGCAGAGAACACACAATAACTCCAAACAAAAGGTGTTAATCACAGTGACAGCCTTGTTAGGCATGGTGCATTTATAGGAGACACCAGAGAGAAGTTACCTATTAAACTCCAAAAATATTGTAATCTTCACACCTAAATTAACAACTTGATGTCTATTGACCTATTAACACTTGGTATTATTTCCTGAGTGAGGTCCATAATTACACTGCACAGACAACCCGTTAATGAGAGTACCATTACTGTCCAACTCTTGCTCTGCTCTAAGTCATCACCACTAAAGGTTGTACAGCAGATAAGTGGCTATTTATGACTGACTAAACATTAGGTACACACACTCTCTCAGCACAGGTCAGAGGTTCAGTTCCTCAGTTGAAACCCTGCATAATGATATAAGCTTCCAAAATTAAAATTAAGTCAAATAATTAATGGCTGCCATTAAACCTGGAGCAAAGTGGCCATAGAAAGTCATCTGTTTGTTTGTTGATGAGGGTTCATAAGAATGCTTATGAATTCAGAACGCTTAGAGCAATATATGCCTGTTTGACCCTGTGCCATGCATCGGTGCAAGGTCAAAATATTGTGTGGTTGTAGGGACATGGCCTACATTTTTACATATTAATATAGTGAAGTACAGAGTAAATACTGTTGTAAAGAATAGTTCTCTCTTGAAAAAAAGAAAGAGAATTCAAAACAACTACACTGGACAAGGATATATATACATTTAGGAAGGCCATGTTTTTATTCTTCGGTTGTAAGGCTGTATATATGGCTGTAAAGGCTCACAATTTACAGTTATTCATTTAGCAGATGCTTTTGTTCAAAGCTTATAAATAAGGAAAAATATGAGAAATTTAACAATGGAGCAAACATATTAGCAGAAAAGTTGTGCATTTTACTCTCGGCTTCAATTTAATTGTTCTGTTAAGTGAAAACTGAATCACGGAGGGGGGGGGGGGATTAAATGTCAACATTAATTTATTTAGTTTTTATTATTCATACTACTACTGCTAAAAAAAAAGGTCTAAAAACATTGTTCTGTTATGTTGCTTTTACAAAACAAAATAATAATAATAATAATAATTTAAATGAAATTAATTAATGAAACTTTCCATGGTTCAGTTTGGGAAATAACTTTTAGCTGAAGTGTAGTTAGCTGTTTATTGTCGACGCTGGTGAGTCATGATATAGATTTGGGCTTTGAATGAAATTCAGAGAAATGCACTCTTTCTTTCATAAAGTGATGCCAATCTGTTCAACAGTGTGGAGAGGCAGATAGAGCCAAACAGCACGGTAGGCTACCTGTTGATTACTGGCTCAGGAAATTACAAGCAGCCCAGAGCAGCTACAACAAAAAGTAAAAGAACTCAATGAGATGTTTTGGTGCAGGAGGTTCATGGTGGAAGAATTTGTTTCCAACTGAGGTCTTAAAGAAAGGTTGAACTGAGCTTTTAAATACTGTATCTCAGTCTAAATTTTCACCAAACACTGCAAATGTCATTCTTCTACTAGTGAAATGGCCATCAATTTCAATTTGTTGAAGTGTCATTCTAGCAGCCTTGAGGGGTAGTGCCTAAGAGCGATGTCTAGTGAAAGACGCCTCTTCACCTTTTCATCCCGCTCCGAGTGTTATGGTTTAAAGCAGGAGATGAAGGTGATGCACGTTTACCACTTTTGATGGAGTGTCAGATCAATAAAGCAAATACTGAGGATTTATGGGCAAATGCCTGAAACATTTAAATGAGAGAAACAGCAGAGACACTCCATTTATCAGCATGACAAGATGGAACTTTGACGTGTTAAATTGGTAAATACTACAATATGTGCATCTAACAACCTCACATACAGTAGACTTATTTATTTGCTATTTTCATGTAATACTTGCAGAAGCAATCTTATAGTCCATGTAAAATCAAAACTGACTGCCATTTACTGCATTTTCCCTGATCTTATTGTGAACAATACATGCTGTTCCAAAGAAAAACAATGTTTATCTTTTTAACCGTCAATTGAAAGGTAACACTTGCAAGATAGCAACAGAGTCTGGGCCAAATCTAACTTACATTCACACTTCTGACTTGATTCGGGCAGGGTATTTTTGTCTTGAGCCAATTTGCTATCTAGGATAACTCTCAATAGAGTATTAACAGACTGTAGTTGATTGTTAGACTGTTTGTTAATTATGACAAAAATTCTTAGAAATAAAGAAATAAAGGTTTTTTTTTTTTTTTTTTCCATAGCAATGGAATACAACACCCCTGTTCCCAATCCTGCTCCTGGAGGGCCACTATCCAGAGTTCAGCAACAACCCCAATTAAACACACCTGAACCAGCTAATCAAGGTCTACAAGGCATACTAGAAACTTCCAGGTAGGTGTGTTGAATCAAGTTGGAGCTTAACTTTGCAGGACAGTGGCCCTCCAGGATTGAGTTTGGACACCCCTGCAATAGAGGGACCATTTTGGGTTCCACAAAGAAACTTGAACTTGAACAGTTCTTGAAAGAACCATTTTTTTATTGTGAAGGATATTTTAGCAGATCCGAAGATCCTTTTTCCACTATAAAGAACCTTTTGCGCAATAGAAATGTTCCATGAATGTTTAATATTCTTTGTGGAACCATCAATGTCAATTAAGAACCACTATTTTTAAGAATGTAGTATTTCATAATTTAGATTTTTGTCATAGTCATATGGCCGAAAACAGCTTCCATACTTAAAGGGTTAGTTCACCAAGAAATGAAAATAATGTCATTAATTACTCACCCTCATGTCGTTCTACACCCGTAAGACCTTCGTTCATCTTCAGAACTCAAATTAAGATATTGTTGATGAAATCCGATGGCCCAGTGAGGCCTCTATTGAGAGCAAAGCCATTCAAACTCTCAAGATCCATAAAGGTGCTAAAAACATAATTGAAACAGTTCATGTGAGTTCAGTGGTTCTATACTAATATTAGGAAGTAACAAGAATAATTTTTGTGCACCAAAAAAACCCAAAACAATGACTTTTCAACAATATATAGTGATGGGCCGATTTCAAAACACTGCTTCAGAGCTTTACAAATCGAATCAGTGGTTTGGAGCGCCAAAGTCATGTGATTTTAGCAGTTTAGCCATTTGATAGGAGATCCAAATCAAAAAGAATTCATAAAGCTCAGAAACTTCATGAGCAGTGTTTTGAAACCGGCCCATCACTAGATATTGTTGAAAAGTCATTATTCTGTTTTTTTGGCTCCCAAAAAGTATTATTTTCGCTTTATAATATGAAGATAGAACCACTGAACTCACATGAACTGATTTAAATATGTTTTTAGTACATAATGGATCTTGATAGGAAATGTCATTGCTGGCTATGCAGGCCTCACTAAGCCATCGGATTTCATCAAAAATATCTTAATTTGTGTTCCGAAGATCTTAAGGTAGGGCCCCCTAACCACCAGGGGGCCCCCTTGCTCATCACTATATAAAATAAACATGACGGTAATTTACTATAATGTGAATATTTCTTTATAGCATGCAAATATATGTGTGGTGTCTAATAAACATTTGCAGAGTTATGTGGAAATATTTTTAATAACGATTTATAGACCATTTATTCAATAACTGTTTCGGACTCTGACATTATGCAGTGCAGCAGAAAATAACATGCGTCTTGACATGGCTATGGCTACAAAACTAAACTTTTCTTCTGGAACAGAAAAAAAAAGTGCCAAGAATAAAGAAAGTATGTATTTTTGTAACATTTTAATTTCTTATTTAGTCTTGACAAAGCAATACATTCATAAGCAAGTCTTAAACCAGTAAACCCATTGTAGACTTTTGTTTAGTTGTTGTAGCTTTTAAGTTTAGGTATGGAGTAGGATTTAGGGATATGATCATGCAGAATAAGGTATTAATATGTGCTTTATTAGTACTTATAAACAGCCAATATGCAAGCTGTTACAATAGCTGGTTGTGAGCATCAACACACGATGAGGAGAATAGAAGTATAACTGTCTTTAATAAATCCACAAAGAAGGCAATCCACAGACAGGTAAAACGAGGAGACAACCACACCACACATGAACAATAACGGACAACACTGGACTGAAAATACAGGGCTTATATACATAGACAAATAAGATGGGTGATTGAACACAGCTGGTGGTGATAATGAAGGTGATCAGTAGTCATGGAAACAAACTAGTGGCGGGAAATGGTACAACACAAGTCCAGAAATAGAGTGCACACGTAACACAAGCTAATAAGCAACTAGTTAAAAGTGGGAATTGTTCCCCATACTAAAGTGTTACAGATTTTTTTAAACTGAATTCTAAGGAGCATTGCATGCATGCAGTCCTTTTTTTTTTTTTTTTTTTTTTTTTAAGAATGTACTGTAGGGGAAAAAATCCAAGATGGTGGACAAAGCGGAATAGATGATAAATACACTTATGTTTCATTCAGTCCTGAAAAGTATCAAGAAGTTCCATGACAGTTAATATTTTGCTTCAGAAGGCAGCTGCCTATGTAGGTAGTAGGCATTGAGGTTGTGAAACAGATCCAATATCACATCATAGTGTGAAATGTAGATAAACTCACACAAAAACACCAAACAGAGTTCAGTCTAGGCATATCAGACTGACATTTAAGCAACTATTATGTTAGGAAGAGAGCTGAATGGCAGGATTGTGTATTGGTTAGAAATGATAAAAGAAAAGCATTATTAAAAACAAATAGCTGAATGTCAAAGCCTGGCATGAGGACTCATTTAAGATGCTAACAATAGCTGACAGCTGTTTTGTGTGCTGTGCGGGGAGTTTTGAATTTCATCATTCTTGCTGTCCAGCGCAATACCTATGTGGAGGACATCAAAGAACACAAAAGAGTAAGTGTGGAAGAAAAAAAAAAAAACTTAGGGGCTTTGTGAAGTTGCTGTCTGCTTTGATCTGGACGGAGAATAGGATTGCCAAGCTGATATGCTTTGAGGCAGACCCTAAAAGGATGCTGTAATTGGACAGACGACTGGCAGCAGCACAACACAAGAGCTACAAGGTCACGGCAAACAGCAGCCCTGTCAGAGAGAGGCCACGGAGAGAACTGAATGATTGAGATTTTAGAAAAAAACTGCGAGAATGAGACATTGAGTAAGAAATAGGAACTTTGCAAGAATAAGCTAAGCAACGGAAAGGAATCGATATTGACTGTATGGAATGGAGTTGAATCCATAAGAAAAGGACTGACAACTAATAAGAGATTTTTTTATTTCATTATTTTTATTTATTTATTTTTGCAAACTCAAAACAGCTTACATACTGTTTTGAGAAACTGGGATTGAATTAGGTGCTAAAACAAAACAGACAGAAAGTGCAGTTTGTTAAACTTGTGTGTTTACTGAAGCACTTAGTCTGTGATTTAAAGCTCATTTAAGGTCAAAAGGTCACATTTTAGATGTTGCATAAGTTTTCTTAACCAATCAAGTGCATTCATTTGTAGCAGGTGGATCTGAGTCTCTTTGATGTTGTGTGAACAGCTAAGGAGCACGTTTGAAGTCTAACCTGAATCTGTAAGCACAGATGTTGTAAGAAACTACTCTCATCTTTGCTACAGTTCTCTCTATTGTTTTACTTAAAAGACATTTTCTTTGATTTCCCTACTTGCTTAAACAGCAGGTAAACTGATAAACTATAACAAAGCGTGCCACAATTTGATAAAGCATACAAAAGTGTATCATGTTCAATCTTAAAAAGTGTAATCGTGCCAGAGCCCATAAAAAATTGGGCCGCGCTGGTCACTTAGACAAGGAACAAGCTGCCAAATTTACTGAATTTATAATGACTGCTGGTATTTTCCTGATTTTTTTTTTATTTTCTGTTCATTTACTGTGATATTTTTAAATGCCACCAATAACTTGGTTTATGCAGCACTATACAAAAATAGCAATTTCTGGGTTACTAAATTGATTATTTCCCTTAACAACATAATCATGAAATTAATCAACATGGAACTCATTTTTGAGTCAGATTTTTTTTTTTTGATTGATTGAGTCAGATTTACTGTACTGTCCTAGTAAAAAAATATTTATAAATATTTATAAATATTATTTTTTAATAAAATTTATAGTGCATTTTCACTGTAGTAAAAGTACCTGTTAATATATACAACCTATTCAACACTGCTTTCTATGAAAGCTAGTTCCTACCATGGAATATAAATAATAATAATAATAATAATAATAAGGTATTTGCAACATTTATCAAGATATAAACTCTAAACTGAAAAAGTCAGAATTAAAATACATAAACTTGCAATTGTTATATAACTTTTTATAAAATATGAATTGTGAGGTATAAACTCACAATTGCCAGAAAGTCAGAATTGCGAGAATCTCTCAATGTATGCCCCAACAATATGTGCTTCTAAGGGCATACAGAATTACAGGAACCATTAAAATTGAGAAAAAAAGGAAACAAAAGGTTGCCCACAGCTTAGAGCCTCTCCTTGAGCCATTAGTTCACATTTGCATAAAATGGTGAATGTGAGGTTATGCAGAATTCACCCACCCCTCTCTACCTAGTCAAAATCTTTTTCACTTTGATTTATCTAACACATGTGCCTGGCTAAGTACTTCAGCTGCGTCTCTTTCTGAAAAGTGCAGGGTTCACGCAAGCCCCTTATCTGGAAGTGCAAGAAAATGCTTTACGCAGACTGGCACTGCATGTGGAACTGTGGAAATGACAAATGCTGCCTGTTCTGAATGGTTTTAAAATGGGTAAAGCAAGACTGCTGCTGGCCTCTCCTGATGCATTTACAATCCTGTTTCACTCCCAGCATGCTTTGTGGTGAGCAGCGATGTTTTTTGTGGGGTAAAAACCTCATCAGATTCATTGTGTCTGCAGAAGTGGGCAGTTTTAGCCTGACGGCAGAACAGCAAAGTCAACTAGAGCCATAATCATTGTCCTACTTAAATCAAGATCAATTTCTGGCATAATGGCTGGTCATTAAACATTCATGGGCTTGTTTCAAGATATTCCACAGTTTCAAATGACTGAAGATACAGTGCGGTCCAAAAGCCTGCCAGCAGTTGTGAAAAATGCTACTATTTAGCATTTTTCTATCTGCATTACTATTTAAATGAAAGTTGAATTGAAAAATTAGTTTGAGGTCCATGCTGCCACTGAAGCAAAATCAAAAATATTGCCAAAAAGACCATTATTGATATGATATTGAATGAGATTTCCTCATGTCCACATAGGAAATATTAGAGAAGAGCAGTAAGATGACACTTGAGCTGATCAATAGCTCTACTAGAATCAATGCCATCATGTTCACACTAAGAGCACAGAGCACCACTCTACTGCACAAGAGGTCAGCATCTATAAAAGCCAAACACTTAGCAACACTCAGAGACAATCAGTGATATATCACCAAAACAACTCTGTACTTGACAGTGGTTTTACAGTATAGATTTAAGCTAATCTTTCTATTATCTGTTTCCATCAAATGATCCAGTTGTTAAGCTGCCCCAAAAGAATCAGAAAGACACAAAACTAAAGACAACAAAGTTCCCATTGCTCCTAAAAAGCACCTAAAATTGATAACAGTGTGTAAAACTACTAACAGCTATCAACATTAATCAGAAGAGTAGAGAAAAAAAAAAAATAGGAATGCTATTGTTATTATTTGTATTATTATTAAAGGGTTAGTTCACCCTAAAATGAAAATTCTGTCATTTATTACTCACCCTCATGTCATTCAACACCCATAAGACCTTCGTTCATCTTCAGAACACAAATTAAGATTTTTTTTTTTTTTTTTTTTTTTTGATAAAATCCAATGGCCTAGTAAGGCCTGCATCGCCAGCAATAACACTCTCTTTTTCAATGCCCAGAAAGCTACTAAAAACATATTTAAAACATTTCATGTGACTACAGTGGTTCAACCTTAATATTATAAAGTGACGAGAATACTTTTTGTGTGCCAAAAGAACAAAAAAGCAACTTTATTCAACAATATGTAGTGATGGGCGATTTCAAAACACTGCTTCATGAAGTTTCAAAGCTTTACAAATCTTTTCTTTTCGAATCAGTGGTTCGAAGCGCCGAAATCACATGATTTCAGTAAACAAGGCTTTGTTACATCATAAGTGTTTTGAAACTTCAATAGTTTACGTGACTCTGGCAGTTTGATATGTGCTCCGAGCCACTGATTTAAAACAAAAGATTCGGAAAGCTTCAAAGCTTCATGAAGCAGTGTTTTGAAATCACCCATCACTAGATATTGTTGAATAAAGTAGCTATTTTGTTATTTTTGGCACACAAAAAGTATTCTAGTCACTTTATAATATTAAGGTTGAACCACTGTTGTCACATGAACTGTTTTAAAAATGTTTTTAGTAGCTTTCTGGGCAATGAAAAAGGGAGTGTTATTGCTGGAAAAGCAGGCCTCACTGAGCCATTGGATTTTATCAAAAATATCTTATTTTGGGTTCTGAAGATGAATGATTGCAAACTGATCTGCAAGAGATTTTAGACTTCATTAAAGCAATGCAAAATTGTAAAGCCGCAGCCCCCCCTCCCAAATGAACTCTGTTTCTCCTGAAAATGTCAGAGAATTCTTTAAACATTCATTTATTTATTACACTCATTCTGTTGTTCCCACAGACAAATTTCTTTGCTAAATTGTTAGCTTCTAGAATTGATACTATTATACCAGAAATTATATCTCCAGATCAGACAGGCTTTATAAGGGGTCATCACTTCTTGGTATTTTGTATTCCTCCTGCATCCAGGGAGGCCCTAGAGTTGATGGTATATTCTTGGATGCAGAGAAGGCATTTGACAGAGTGGAGTTGAGCTATTTATGCAATATTGAAACAATTTGGTTTTGGCCTTAAATGTATATCCTGTGTCCAATTGTTATATTCTAATCTGTTATAACAAATAAAATACATTCACAATTTTTTCCAGCATTAAGGAGCACAAGACAGACTGCCCTTTAAGCCATCTTCTTTTTGCATTAGAAATAGAGCCACTTTCCATTATGCTTGAATCATTGCAGTCTATACAGGCCAGGGTATTGATCAAATGGGGATGGAACAAAGGGATTCTTTATACACGGAGGACCCGTTGTTATACATTTCGAATCCATTAAAAACGTTCCAAAAATAGTGCAGAAGTTATTCAGCTTTGGCAGTTTTCAGGATATAAATTAAATCTTTCAAAAAGTGAATGCTTCCTGATTCATTTTCAAGCAGTGTCCCTTCCATTTTGTATGTCTGGTTTTAAATATTTGGAAGGTCATATTACTCGTACTTTTGTCAGGTTTATATGCAAATGTTATTTTACCACTTATAAACAAGATTACATCTGATCTTCAGAGATGGGACACATTACACTAATCTCAAGCAGGCAGAGTAAATTGTATAAAATTGAACATCTTAGGTAGAGTCTTATACTCATTTCAGTCCCTCCAAGTCTTTCTCCCCAAAACATTTTTGTTCATTAAATAACAAACACACTGTAACACACACTGTACATGTTTTCATTTTAGTGGCAGATGGGGGAATCCTAGAATTCGTAAGGAGCTCCTCGAAATGCAAAGATCCCAGGGAGGCTTAGCTCTGCCTAATTTTATGGGTTAGGGCTGCAAATCTTCAAAAAAATATGTTTGTTAGTATAATTCCCTGGAGGTTCTGAAAGGCAGAAGCAAATACTTGTATTTCTACATCACTTTCTGCTCTAATAACAAAAGAAAATACCTTTTTTTTTTTTTTACCTCTAATTACTCTTCAAGCCAATTTGTACGCTCTATGCTCAAGACATGGTCACAATTGTACAAACTCAACAACTTTTCTGTTAATTTTTTTTCTGTCCTCTCTGTAATAACCACCTGTTTCCAGCTGGCAAAATAGGTTTCACATATGCAGGGTATAGTGATTTTCAATAACACTTTTGCCAGTTTTAGTGAACTCTCAAAGAAATTTCAATTGTTACAGTCCAATCTATTTCATTAATTTCAAGGCCGACATTTTATTCAAGCTCAGAGCTCAACTTTTCCTGACTTGCCACCTACTTCACTATTGGATACAATTCTGCAGATTCCTATTGTCCTTAAAGGTCAAATTATAGCAATGTATAATAATAAAAATGTATAATGTTTTAATTGACAGAATTAAAGGAGAGTGGGTAATCGGGACCCCCGCGGAGCCCCACGCAATTGAGAAAAGGGTGAAAATGGAAGCTTGAGTGGCTTCAACATGCTGTCTGTCAAAGACAATAATGTATGTAATACAAATTTGTCCTTCACTCGCTAAAACTGAATCGCAATGGTGAGGGAACTGAGTGAAATACTTCACACTGCATGCTAAAGTGAATAAATGCCAATCCAATTGAAAAACTTTGCCGGGTTGGTGAACATCGTTCAACGTGCTGGTTTTGAGTGACATTTTTCATGCATGAACTATGCATTCTGCTTCTGATATTCCTGATTTGAATATTCTAAGTAGTTATTCTTGATTGATCTTTTTTTCCCCCCATCATTCTGAAACTAGATAAACTGTTAAATGAGTGATCTTGAGATGAGTCCCTGTAGTCGTCCAACTTGACTCTCATATGCTTCTCAGTTGTTTAAAAGATTAAGGTTACTTTTATGATTTGTTACATTTAATTACCCCTTCGCAGATTTTGATTATATATACACCACAAACGTGTGATTGCTTTGTGTAAGAAAAATAAGGCCAAATTTTAAATTGTTCACTGATTACCTTCACCTCTTTTCCCACTCTCACAATAAATAACCGAGTAACTGAGTAAAGTCATATAATTCTACAAAAATGTAAAACCTAACTTAGAAGGCAACTGAAATTAAGGCAGGTTTCATTTCAAGATTTTGACAGAGCCCCCATAACTGTCATTCAAACCCCCCTCTCTGCATTTTTACATAATCAGTGTGCTAGCTTAGTTTTCTGCACACAAATCAATACGTTAGCTATCAGGTGACAGGGTGCCTACATATTTTGACTGTATAATGTTGAGATGAATGCTTATATATGACTTCCAAGATGACTATAAATGTGGGTCCTCTCCCATACTCTAAATTCAAAGCGAGGTATCAGCTGGGATGGGCCACTGTGTTTATTATGATTACATGGCGACAGTGATGTATCCACTATAGGGCATAAATCATCTCAGTCACTGCTACCAAGAGCTCCAGGAACTGAATGCAAATTCACTCACGGCTGACATCATCAGTGAGGGTGCTCTCATTACAAAGACACGGCTGAAAAGGACAAGAGCGTGATTGTTTTATATCAAACTCTCACTTCAATGTGATAGTCATCACTTATAGAAATGTATAAGGGTGGTTTATTTGCAGCAGGCTGAATATCACTCTGTCTGACAGTATAATTTTTCCCATTCATTTCTCTACGAGAGGTCCATCTCCTTTCCATGTATGCTTTCTTTAATAATAATTTATTTACATCATGGTTGTGGTTGAATTGCAGTACCATCTCTTACCTCTGGGCATCGTTTCTCACAGTTCATTTAATGGAGGGCAAAACCGTACTGCACATACCCAAACATGAAGATCCTGTCAAGAGTAGAAAAGCCCCACCGTTTGTCCCAGAAAAAAAACACACACAAAAAAACACACTATACCTTATCTAAGTAGGCCATGTCCTAGTTTAAGTGCAATGCCAGTATTCATTCAGTTGTTATAGTTTTATGTTTATTACTAAGTAAATATAAATATATATATATATATATATATATATATATATATATATATATATATATATATATATATTCATAATATATTTATATATCATTACAAAAAATAGTTTTCTTTAATATTTTGAATTGGATTTTATTTTTATATTTCAATTTTAAAGCTGCAGTCTGTAAGTTTGCCTCTTTGTCGCCATGTCTGTTCGAAACCTGCAATTGTGATTATTTGCCGAATTATCATCTTTACATGGGTTGTGCATAAGCACGGCTCCTCAGCACGGATGAATCGAATGTTTTGAGGAGAATTTGTGGCTGTCAGTCACCGCACCGGTAGATACTGTACAGGTGCTTCAGAATCAGATTATAGTCTTGGAAGAATGACCAAAATAAGATTTTCACCAGAAGATGTCATCTGAAAAAGTAACAAATCTGCCACGTTTGTTTTGACCATCTGAGAAAAAAAGCATTACAATAAATTGTGATACCAATGGTGATTAAATCTAATGATCGCTTAGCTCACGTCAAACCATGCAATTTATTATTATTGTTATACTTTGTTCTTAAATTGTTAATGTTAACAACATCAGCATTGCGTGCCTATGTGTATTTAGTGTGTAGCGTTTCCTGTAGATTTCAATTTCTGTACAGTTTAATCACTAATTGTCCATCTGTCATCTCATACACTCTGCCATCTAAATGATAAGCTTAATTATTCCAGCTGCTGTGAGAAAAGGCTATAAATGATCTGTCACCTGCTGCATCCTCACAGGATTTAGCCTACTAGCTGGGACTCATTCTTTATGTGAATAGACGTGACGTAATGACACAAAGATGAACGGCGACATGCTTGAATTTCCTGTGGAAACCCACCAGTACCACCCGAATTATAAAACATTATTACAAGCGTATCGTTGTGAATCGGGCTAAGGTAAGGAGATGGCTGGCTAGTCAAGTACTTGCTCAAAAATTGATTTTGGATAATTTTTAACCAAAAGAAGTTACAGAGAGCAGCTTTAATTTGAGTTTATGTAATTTTGCTATGTGCTTTTGTCATTTTTATCAATAGCTTGATTTTTTATTTCCGTTTTAGTTTTAATTCTGTTAATTTGTAAATTTAAGTTATGCAATATTTATATTCTATTTTATTTCAACTTTTTCAACTAACATTCGTTTTATTCGTTTTAATTAAGGTTAACAATGCTATTTCACTGTGGGATCTTGTTCAAGGATATTGCAAAACCCAACGCGACACACAGTAACACTCCAATAACTGAGAAAAAGAGCATGCTGTTGACACAGATTGGCTAGTTGCTTCATTTTGTTTTCCAGTTAATTAATGTGGGCCCATACTGTGGTGCATCACATTGGACAAATTGCTGAGATGATTCTGTTGAGAAGCGGATGCTTTTACTTCAAGGCCTTCATTTAATGATGATTTGTTTTCAGTGAAGCAGATGTTCTCCTGCATTCTTGTGACTGGAGCTGTTAGAGAGTCACTTACGGCGACCCAGTGTGCAACAGCTGTAGAAGCCTCAATCCCCTCCCCACCCCCTACACACACACACACACACACACATACACCTCATACACACTTTTTTCCCCCATGACTTGAATTGTTCATTGTGAATGAATATATTTCTATTACTGACTGGCAGTTAGCATACAGTTTGGACAGAACAGAATAATTGCAATAATCTTCAAGTATATAAGTAATATAAGTATAGGTAATTGCCAAGTATTGCAATACTTTAAACAAGTACTGCAATTAATTTTCTTAATGACAATAATTTATGTAACAACATAACTGAAGAATGAGTTTGATCAAAAGAAATATCAGAAGGCCAAGTCCTGACTGGACAAAGGAGGAGCTGGAGATGGAGAAGGGTAATTAGCTCCTGTGCAATGCAATAAAGCTGCTGATAATACTGAATGGATGAATGGACATATATATGAATGTGGTGATAGGCATCGTATTCCTATAGGTCAATGTGAATCAGCTGAGTGTCAGCTGATGCGAGCTTGACTAACGTGACATGCTAGAACTAACGCTATACGCTTGATCTTGGCCTTTATAGTACAAAAGATTATATATTATATAAAAGATTCTGTATTATATATTTAAATAAGTATTTTCTTTCTCAGTAACATCTTTTGAAAAAAAAAAAAAAAAAAAATGATACTGGGATATTACCTTAGGCAAATCTGTGCAATAAAGCAACATTTTTTTTCCCTAGAGGAAAAAATCTATGCTTCAAGTTTTCATTTTCATTCTAAAGTTGGCATGAAATGAAAATTCACCTCATCTATATTCTAAATGTTTATTGTTAATGATTCATCCAAATGTTTAATTTTTTATAAAATTGTCATAACTCAATCTTCTGGGGAAACAACACACTTCTCTCTGGTGATGATGGCTTCTCCAATCATTTAGTCTGCTTTAACTCCACCCCTTCTTTACAATTGGCCACAAACTGATATTAGATCTACCTCCATCCAGTCAACATCTGATGATCAAGTTCCCTTGATTTACCTTTTTTTTCTTCTTCTTTTTCTTTTTCGATATATATATATATATATATATATATATATATATATATATATATATATATATATATATATATATATATATATATATATATATATATATATATATATATATAACTGGTGGTAATATAATTAATTATTAATTAGATAATATTATTAATTTATAAAATATAAATGATCTGAAAACAAGTGCTAGGGCATTTTTATACAATTTTGCTTTATGTAAATATATACTATTTTATCCTGTTATTATGTACTTGCTAAAAATACAAAAATACTGATTTATAAAAATGTGTTTTTAACACATTTTTTAGGGAATGTAACGGAACAGAAATCAAGTGAAATAAAATTAAAGGAAATTAACAAAAATGAACGGAACTGAACTGAACTGAATTATTTTTGTTTGTTTTTATTATTTTTGCCTTTAAGGGCCCCATCTCAATATCTCTCTGATTGATTTTAAAGGAATAATAATAATAAAAAAACAAACAAATACAAATGAGATTAAATAAAACATTCAGTGAATGCAAGAGACTAATTTCAGAGTTATTATATAGTGTATTCCATTAGTATTCACATCATATGTATAGAGAAGTAAAAAGAGCATGCCGTTAAGCTCTGTTAGATGCAGAGTACTGGAAACAGAATGACGGGCAGGTCTCCACGGCGAGAACAGCGTAACCATGGCGCAAATACAAGTATCAGGGCTTAAGAAACAGGACAGCCAGAGAATAGCCTGTCAGATACAGCAGCTGTCAGATCCCAGATCAGCTAATTCAAGCGCAGGTCACATAGCAGCATT
The DNA here is from genome assembly GCF_024489055.1 of Chanodichthys erythropterus. Taxonomy (NCBI): domain Eukaryota; kingdom Metazoa; phylum Chordata; class Actinopteri; order Cypriniformes; family Xenocyprididae; genus Chanodichthys; species Chanodichthys erythropterus. The sequence goes on along the minus strand of NC_090232.1, from coordinate 35,829,994 downwards.
AGGTGCTAACACACTGCAGCGCATAAGCGAGACTGCTGCTGGAGGAGGAGTGAAGCTTCATTCCATTCATGAAGTCTTATTAGCATAATCAGCTCAGTTCATTGAGGAGTGAACCTGAAGTTCTGTGAGGAACATGTCAATCACATTTCAGGAGTACAGCACACACCCTGAACAATTTTATTCACTGCTGCTAGAATATTCAAAAGAATTTTCCATGTCTCTTCCTGTCTTCTCAGGCCTCCGGGCCACCCAACTTTTCGGGCCCTATCATACATCGTGCAATGCGGCGGCAGGCGTGATGCAGGTGTTTTTTGCTAGTTTCAGCCTGACGCAATTATCATTTTCACATCCTGCGCCACAGTTTAAATAGCAAATGCATTTGCATCCATTTGTGCGCCCATGAGCATGCTGGTCTGAAAAAATGCCATCCCGTAGATGGTCTGCTTGTGCGCTTTAACCTCGTGGACAAGTTTCCTCGTTTCCTCGCTAGAGAAGCATTCAGTTTTTCTGCTTGCAAATTCCGCCATGGCGCGAGCACAACTGGCTTTTAAAGGGAATGAGAGATGAGACTCTGATTGGTTTATAGCACGTTACACCTAAAACACACCAATTACTCATTAAGAGAATAGGGACCATTTTAGACCATTTTTCCCATTGTTAAACTAGCAAACGTGGATTCAGACATGCCTTAAGTGCACTTGTGATGTGCACGTTAGACCATATGCTTAGATCGTTAAAAATTGGGCCCTTCACTTCCATAGCTTAAAATTGTGTCATCAATTACTTACTTTCATAATATTCTAAAGCCAAAATAAGATGTTTTGAGGGATCATATTGTGCAGTGGTGTGCAGTGATGTTTTAAAATGAGGAGGCAACCCAGCTAACAAAAATATGAGGTAGTTCACTATTAGCTAATCAACAACTACCATTTTTTCATATCTCCCAGAGGACTAAGAACCACTACAGTACAGGTTCATAATTAATGTGAATAATACAAAATATATAATTAATTCTAAAGTGAAGATTATAATCCACTAGTAATGACTTGAGTGTTACTACATCCTTCTAAAGGAAATACTAACTATTTAGAACAGTATTCTAAAGTGAAAAGATAACTCTAGTAATGACTGAAATCATTGTAAGCGTCTGAGGGTTTTGCAAGGTTTTTGCTTCAGACGGATTTGGTAACAACTGAGTTATTACTAGTGTGTTATACCATGATCTTCACTTTAGAATAATCTTCCAAATAATTAGTAATTCTTATACAGGGCTGTAGTAACACTTCAGACATTACTATCCAAAACAAAATCTATAAAAGCTTACAATGACTTCAGTCATTTCTAGAGAGATATTATGCTTTTCACTTTACAACAGAGGCCTACTGTTGAAAATAATTAGTAATTCCTTTAGAAAGATGTAGTAATACTTGAGTCATTACTAGTGGGTTATGAAATCTTCATTTATCATTAATTAAATTATGCATTATTCACATTAATTATGAACCTGTATATAGAAGTTCTTAGAGTTCCTTTGAGAGGTATAAAAAAATTGTACATTTACATTACCGTTACATTTAGCAGACGCTTTTATCCAAGGCGACTTACAAATGAGGAGAACAACAGAAGCAATCAAATCAACAATATGGCAACAATATGCAAGTGCTGTGACAAGTCCCAGTTAGTCTAGCACAGAACAAGTAGCAAGTTTTTTTTTTTTGGTAGTTAGTAACAGAAGTTACCGAAAAATGTGACATGATGTGTGGCCAAGTATCTGAAAGAAAAAAAAAAAAAATTGCCGCGCAGAGAACAGACATGAAAATGATTGTAGTACTTTATATGAGAAATAATTGCAGTGCCCTGGACAACCGCTATAGTGTTGGAACCGGTGTTTCAAGTTTCATAGAAAGAACGATTGAGCGCGTGTGAGCTGGCTGGCCCTGAGCCAAATCAGACGAAATACCTCAACACGAGAGGCAATGCGAAACGAAAAGAAATGTGAAATAAAACATCATGTTTTAATTGTCACAGATCCCTTGTTCCCCTGGACTCCATTTCCCATGATCCTCCTGTTCTCCACACCTGCACTCACTTCCCTCGTCAGTTCCTCATCATCACGGATCACCTGCACCTGGACTCTATTATCTGCACTCCCTTTATATTGCACTCACTCCCTTCACTCCTCGTCCGTCTTAATGTTATGTTTACGTTGTATGTTTGGTTCCCCTTGCCTTTTGGATTAAAGTATTATGTATTGTGGAAATCCGTACCTGCCTCATCTCTTCAAACCAGTACAACCGTAACAGAAAGACGGACCAATATATGCTGGATTTCCACAGAATAATGGAGACTTCCACCGGCTCCCTGGCTCCTGCTCCTCCTACGCCTCTCTCTCATCTGTCAGCCGGCGATCGCCTCATCGGGCTTCTTCAGGTTGGTCGTTCACTGGAGAGGTATGTGGAGGAGTTCGTTGAGCTGGCTTATCTGTCTGACTGGTCCGATGCTAATTTAATCGCCCTGTTTTTGGACGGTCTGGATGACAACACTCTCCGTCTCCATGAACCTGATTATCGTCTCTCCTTAAGCGAAACTATCAATTTTATTTTGTTTTTGAATAATTCCCAATTCTATGTGGATGAGTGTTGGTCTTCAGTCCGTCCAGAAACACGGTCAGCCGGGCCAGTTAGTCAGTCTCCGTATTCCTCCGCTTACCCCTCCAGTGAACGTCCTTCCTGCCCCACGCTGGGCCCACACTCTCCTGCTGGGTCCGGAAAGCGGAGGAGGAGGAAAAGACCTGCCGCTGAACCCTTTCCAGCCTTCACTGAGCCCGCTCCAGTCTCTCCAGAGCCCGCTCCAGTCTCTCCAGAGCCCGCTCCAGTATCTCCAGAGCCCGCTCCTGTATCTCCAGAGCCCGCTCCAACCCTGTGCGAGCCGCCAGATCTGGACTGGCTTATTGACTTTTTTAACGAGCCCTCAGCTCCAGCCGCCGCCTACGAGCCCTCAGCTCCAGCCGCCGCCTACGAGCCCTCAGCTCCAGCCGCCGCCTACGAGCCCTCAGCTCCAGCCGCCGCCTACGAGCCCTCAGCTCCAGCCGCCGCCTACGAGCCCTCAGCTCCAGCCTCCGCCGCCGAGCCAAGTTCTCCAGTCTCCGCCGCCGAGCCAAGTTCTCCAGTCTCCGCCGCCGAGCCAAGTTCTCCAGTCTCCGCCGCCGAGCCAAGTTCTCCAGTCTCCGCCGCCGAGCCAAGTTCTCCAGTCTCCGCCGCCGAGCCAAGTTCTCCAGTCTCCGCCGCCGAGCCAAGTTCTCCAGTCTCCGCCGCCGAGCCAAGTTCTCCAGTCTCCGCCGCCGAGCCAAGTTCTCCAGTCTCCGCCGCCGAGCCAAGTTCTCCAGTCTCCGCCGCCGAGCCAAGTTCTCCAGTCTCCGCCGCCGAGCCAAGTTCTCCAGTCTCCGCCGCCGAGCCAAGTTCTCCAGTCTCCGCCGCCGAGCCAAGTTCTCCAGTCTCCGCCGCCGAGCCAAGTTCTCCAGTCTCCGCCGCCGAGCCAAGTTCTCCAGTCTCCGCCGCCGAGCCAAGTTCTCCAGTCTCCGCCGCCGAGCCAAGTTCTCCAGTCTCCGCCGCCAAACCAGCTCCATGCTCCTCCACCCACACATTGACTTTATTCCTTGGACTCCTCTATATGATCCTTAACCTCTCAAAGTATTTTTTGGGGGGGGGCCAAGTACCCGTGGGTGGGGGACATGTGGGCGCCATACATGTGGGTGGGCCTCTGACGTGGCCTGCCAAGGCTCCTGACCCGCCGTGGCCTGCCAAGGCTCCTGACCCGCCGTGGCCTGCCAAGGCTCCTGACCCGCCGTGGCCTGCCAAGGCTCCTGACCCGCCATGGCTCATGGATCCGCCCTGGAGACCTCCACTCCAGTCCACTCATCCCCCGGCACCTGCATGAGGTCTCCAGGGCGCCCGCCCCCCCTCCCGGTTATTCTATTTACGGCGCGAGGACGCGCCTACCGGGAGGGGGAGGTACTGTCACAGATCCCTTGTTCCCCTGGACTCCATTTCCCATGATCCTCCTGTTCTCCACACCTGCACTCAGTTCCTCATCATCACGGATCACCTGCACCTGGACTCTATTATCTGCACTCCCTTTATATTGCACTCACTCCCTTCACTCCTCGTCCGTCTTAATGTTATGTTTACGTTGTATGTTTGGTTCCCCTTGCCTTTTGGATTAAAGTATTATGTATTGTGGAAATCCGTACCTGCCTCATCTCTTCAAACCAGTACAACCGTAACATTAGTGAAAAGTGGTGGAAATAACGGATGATGGGCACAGAATGCTAACAAAACTCTGAGACATTTACAATCACACACCCACCACAGGTGTAGCTTGCAAACTCAAAATACATCAGTGATATACCTCCGTTTAAATAGATTTGTGTGGTGGTGGTGTGGGTTTCAGGGATGTTTAGATAACTATAAAAGAGTTAACGTTCACTTTTCTTAAAAATATTTAGCTATCAGATCTGTTTAAATGCTTCAGTTTGTTTTCACTTTATAATATATAAAAACAAATGGAAGCATTTAAACTGATATAATACTTTATATCAGTTTAAATACTTAAATATTATATTTTATTATATTATAATTTAAGCCTAATAAAAAATTAATCTCACAAGGGGATTGTTTGGGCTCCTTGCCATGAAAAATCCTAACCTCCTGGTATATAAAATCTGGGAAATTCAAGCAATAAACATGTACTTTTGATGGTTTAACACTGTCTGTTGCTAATAATTGACTGAACAAAAACACATTATGGTTGTCCCAAACCATCATTGCAACCATCAAGCTCAATAATTCTATTATTATAAAGAATTGAACTGCAGGAGGACAGAAATTATTTTGTAATAGAATTTCTGGTAGCACTTTATTTTACAGTACGTGTACTTTCCTGGTACATATATAGCAATTATACAGTACATACATGGTAACTACTTTGTACTGTTGGGTAATAACAGGCACTTACTAATAGTGTCCGTATATGGTAACTAACAGATACATTTCTGTACTTACTAATGGCATGTACATGGTTAATATTTTGTACTCACAGACAAGTGTGGGTAATAACAGGCACTTATTTATGGTAACTTGTAAGACACATTACTGTACTTACTAATTGTATATACACAGTTACTATGAAGTACTTACAGACAAGTGTGGGTAATAACAGGTACTTTTTTATATGTATGGTAACTAGTATACCCAGTACAGTACAGTAACAAAATACATACAATTAGTAAGTACAGTAATGTGTCTTACAAGTTACCATAAAAAAGTACCTGTTATTACCCACACTTGTCCATAAGTACAAAATAGTTACAATGTACATACCATTAGTAAGTACAGTAATGTGTCTATTAGTTACCATATACGGACACTATAAGTGAGTGCCTGTTTTTACCCAATACTTGTCTTGTCTATAGGTACAAAGTAGTTACCATGTATGTACCATTGGAAAGTATAGCATTGTTTCTTATTACTTTCCATGTACATACATGTCAGGTAAGTACCTTGTGTTACCACGTTTTTACCTTTATGTACAGCATAATTACTATACATGTACCAAGAAAGTACACGTACTGTAAAATAAAGTGCTACTGAATTTCTTGGTAAAGACTGGTACAGTTAATACAGCAATGTGAAAAATCTCAAGTAACCTAAAATGTGCTTAATTTAGTGACTGAACTGCTTGTTTTCAAACATATTATTTAATAAATCTCTAAGTTACATCAAGGGTCAAATAAAATAGAAAAAGCACATTAAAGTTAAATGTTACAGTTGCATGATACAACCATTTTTTTGTTGTGCGTTTACGTTCATTGTACAGGTCTGATATAAAGTATGTTTTTGCTCAGGTGGCCAAAATGTGCGCTCAACAGAGAAAAATTTTGCTCAGTGAGAAAAAAAAAAAATAGAGGGAACATTGGTTGTGACGATCACATGCAGAGTGCTGTTCACCTGCGAAAACACATGTGGGTCACTTCCTTATTCCATCTGTGGGTTGCCACCTGCAGAAGCATCCTGACAGGCTAAGGTAAGCAGAAAAGTGGGACATGATTGGCGACTGACTATTTGCAGTTCGTCATCGGCATGATGTGAAAATCCATAGGGAATAAGAGATGCTTCTCACGCCGGTTGGAATTGACCATCGATCGATGTGGAGGGAAATTGGTCCTCAGAGTACGGAGAGCTAGACAAGGTTGAGAGAAGCTGTTTGGTGAAGCATTAGCCAAAGATTATTTATGGGCAAACATATATCCTGTTTGAAGCCCTCTCATTCAAGTTCTCCAAGCTAAAAGTTATGCGTTATTTTGCTATGATATGTGAACCACAGGAGTCTGGGAGCCAGAGCCGAAATGGTTTTATCATTGAGTGTGCATGTAAAACGAGGTGGGTGGGAAAAATGGTGACCACTTCTCAGTCTGACATCCTCCACTGTGGCTAGTGGTTTCCCAAAGTTACTAGCCACTCAGCATTTTCACTGGCCACAGTTTTGACTTTGATACCATGGGGAAAATCTGCCATATAGATATGTTTAGTATTATCTCATAATTTGGCAGCAGGTATATTAGGCTGCTGTCACTTTAAGACCTGATGCACTGTTACACATTTTCTTTCACAACTTTTTACATTCACTTAACACAACTGACTGCGTTTACGTGAATACCAAGACCGTCATTTTGATGTTATTTACAGTCTATTTGACTGTTTACGTGTAATAAAAGTACTCAATTTAATACTGAGAGACAGCTTTATGTGTGTTTTGGAATGAGAAAAATGATTCACATTATGCACAATCCCACACCGAAGTTAACTTTAACACCAACAATATTCATCCGGAGCAAATTAAACTAGTGAGTGAGGGAAGGCGGGTTGTGTGTCAACTTGCATGAGAGAGCGAGAAAGTGCAGCTGGTATTGTGTATCTATTCTGCTGAAAATGAATATTCGAAGCGTATTTCAGTATTCATTTGTATCGAAAAATCAATATTTTTGACAGCACTACATTGCACTTAGTTTATTATTTCAGATGCCTTTTTAAAAGACTACATTTGAAAAATGTATATATTATTATATATACATTTCAACATGCCAAAATGGCTAGTAGTAGTTACTGCGTTATCCGCCACTGCTGAAATCCACCAGCATAATGTCAAGCCTTGATTATTATATATGCCACAGATCATTTTCCACAATTGTGCAAATCACTTGTGGGCAATCTGGGCAAAATCACTTGTGATTATATATACACAGATGATTCAAAATGAACAATCATCACACCAAAAATGTGAGAAAAATTTGACTTTTTAAACCACAAGACAGATAGTTGAACCCTTGCTGTTTTATCTGACATTTATTTGACAAGTGATGTGAGCAAACCAAAATCAAAGACATGCAAGACTAAATTGACTCTATAAACAGATGGAAGTGTTTGTGTTTACATACACATGCAGTTCCCCTATGATTTTTCTTGATGGAAAAATTATATCTTTGTGACTGAAGACTTTCACAATTCATGTATATAACTTTACCTCAGTGGAAAATTGACTATACAAAGTTCATCTAGGAAGTTTAAAGTCCCCCTGTAGTCAATAATTTTATCCCTTAAAACTAATCTTTGATCACCAAAATATATTTAAACTTTTTTTTTTTTCTGTGAAAAAAAATTCTTCATGCCTTAAAATAGCTTGGATGTAACACTACACCGTTGCTTCATTTAGTGTACGCCAAACCATGAATATGCAAATTAGCCCCATCTCCACTCAATCACATGATCTCAGAATACTTGATCCACTTGGTCAGCTTTATTGTAGTAAACGCTGCACAATGGCAAGTGGAAATACTGGTTTAATTCAATCCAAAAGGAAAAAATATACTGGGATAACCTGGCTTCTCTAAAGACTCTCCTGCTTCAGAGCATAGTTCATGATATGCTAAAGCCCTCCTCACACATTGACGGGATTGGTTACAACATATTGCAATGTAGAGAACAGGGGCGATTTCAAATCGCATCTTTGGTTCACTGCAGTTTTAAGGAGAAAATACTCAGAAATGGTGTTGACTTATGAATGTGCACATATAGTTTGTCTTAATGCATATTAAAAAAACAACAAAAAACACACCACACTCATATAAACAACATTAAAAACATGATTTTCACCACGGGGGTCTTTAAAAATATACCCAGAATACTTCCTGTATTAAAGGGATAGTTCACCCCCAAAATAAACTCAAAGTCACCCGTCATTCTTTCCTTGTCACAAATTTTGACATAATATACTGACTGTGCACCCAAGATATTCTTCAAAAAATGCGCTGTATGTGAGACTTGCTCATTTTGAACCCTGTATAAGCCTATAGTTTGCTGCTTCATTTTCATCCCCCACCTCAAGTTGAATCACTGCATATGGTACGAACTTGACATTGGAGTGAAATGAATAAAAGACGCTTTTGCAGTTGAGGGTCACAGTGTTTCAGATTCAAAAAATGACCAACTGACACTTTCACGCTACACACCAAATACCTATCATCTCTGTCCTCAAAGCTGCCCTTCAGCTGGTGTGAAAACGATTAAGTTTGGTTGTCCAAAAGCATTACCCCCCCCCCCCCCCCTTTGGCAGCAGAGTGCAATATTACCTTAGAGATACACTCATCTCTTTCTGCATCAAAGAGCTCAGCTGTCAGACTGACCAGTGAATACAGCCTAATGTGTGACTCTGGCTGTGAAAGTGAGAGAGAGCAAGTCTGTGTGCGAGGTAGAAAGAGATAGTGAGAGGAGATGGGCTGAAAACAGGTGCATAATAGATCCTGTGTATCCAAGAATGCTTTTGCTGTGTATGCAATGTGTGTGTGGATATTACAGAAAAATAAATGGTGAGCACACAAGTGTGTCTGATGTCTGATGTATAACAAATGAATGTGTGTAATGCAGGAGCTCTTCTTCTGCCAAATCTTCTACCGTGTGTGTGTAGTAAGACAGGAAGGAGAGCTTTGGCTCACATGCATCTGTAAATCTCAAGACAAGCCAGAGAGCAGGCAACTGAGCAATGGGTCACTTTAGCAACCAATCAGGCTTTAAATAATCGCATGGAGTAGAACTAGCCAGCGGAGACAGGGTGGCCGTAAAACGGCAGGTAAGTACAAAGATGGGGATATCAATAACCCTATTTTACATTTCCAAAATCTCATTTCAGATATATGGAAATGTTCACTGAAATATTACGTGAAAAATGGGACTGATCTGGCATGGCAGCCAGACTTAAATGATTGACCTTCTGAAGTCTTGTATCTAGGATATCTAAAATTTAATATACCCTGCATTAAGGGGATAATGCAGGGTATATTACCCCAAATTACCCCAAAGTAACCCCTCATTCCTCACTTTCTTGCTTCTGTAGAAAATGTAAAATTTTGAATATTTGAATAAAAATATCAAAAATGTCAAAAAGTATAAGAAAAGTATCTAACTCTGTAAGATTTATGTGCGGTTTTCCAAGTCCTCTGCTTTCTGCGAGAAGCACACTGAAAATCTTGACGTATTTCCCAGATCGCCTTGGGCCAGTTGGTCAAAAGTAATCTGATTGGATTCCGGCTTTCGGATTGGATCAAATCTTGAAAATGGGTTGATCAAAAGGAAAAAAGGATTCTGAAATCATATTAGATCACAAAATCCAATCCTAGTTTTAATCTGGATAAAACCTTCAGTTTGTGTTGTTCAAAACTTGTCGGTAGGATTTGGATAACTTTGATCCAAAAAAAAAAACAAAAAAAAAAAAACAGGATTATCCTGATCCCTACAGGGGGTAGGAATTCAAAGTGTATTCCAGGAGGAAAATGCAGTAAAACTTTAAAACTGGTAAAAAAATACAACATTTATATCATGTAATATACATACACATTTTTTTTTATTTAGCTCTTGATTAGTTTAACTGTTAAATAAATTAGAAGTGGACATTAACCTACATATTTAGCCTTTCGGTAACCTACTGTAAAGTAAAAAAAAAAAAAAAGATTTTGGTGCCATAAAACAATCCCCAAACAGCTGTAAATATCCAACAAATATATTATATTTAATTCAAAACCCATATTCTTTCTATCATCATGTCCCTTTAGGGGCTCCGTAGAGCACTGGTAATCCAGATTTTGTACTCTGGAAAAGTGTGTATCTGGATCATGGTGATCCAATCCAATTTTTCTTTGAAAAACCAGCATAAAGGTAAAATGGATTACCTGATCCTGGGTAGCAAAACATGGGATTTCTAAATCCGGATCATTCTGATCCAGATTAAACTTTTTGAACAACTGGCCCCTTGGTGTTTGAAAGCAACACCAATGTCTCATATGTAAATGAATGCTTAATTTGAGCATGACATTTTTAAATGAATCAGTTTATGAATCACAAATTAGACGGTTCTCAAGATCAACTCAGTGATTCAGTGTTGCAACTGTTAATGGGATAATTCACCCAAAAATGAAAATTCTGTCATTAATTACTCATTACTCAAAAAAGTTTTTGTTTTTACGCACAAAAAGTATTCTCTTTGCTTTATAAAATTAAGGTTGAACCACTGCAGTCATGTCGACTATTTTAATGATGTCTTACTACTTTTCTGGACCTTGAAAGTGGTGGTTAAATTGCTGTCTATGGAGGAGTCAGAGAACTCTTGGATTTCATCAGAAAAATATCTTCATTTGTGTTTCAAAGGTGAACAAAGGTCTTACAGGTGTGGAACGACATAAGAGTGAGTAATTAATGACGAGATTTTCATTTTTGGGTGAATTAACCCTTTAGGGATTATGTGATTAAACAGATAACAGTTCACTGCACTGCTGAACGCAAAAGAAGATATTTTGAAGAAAGTTTGTAACCAGGCTGCTATGGGCCACCACTGACTTCCATAGTAAGGAAAACAACAACAACAACAAAAAACTATGGAATTCAATAAAAGATAAAGCCTGGCTACAAACTTTCTTCAAAATATCTTCATTTTCAACAGAACAAATGATGACAGAATTTCAATTTTTGGGTGAACTATCCCTTTAAGTCCAAATATGGAGATATCAGTAACCAGTAAAATATATATGGAAATGTTCACTAAAATATTACTTGAAAAAAAAAAAGAAAAGAAAAAAGACTGATCTTGCATGGCAGCCACACTTAAATATGACTTTCCTTCTGAAGCCATGTATCTAGTATACCAAAAATGTATAAATATACCGTAAATATTCCCTGCATTAAAGGGGTAGTTCAAAGTACAAAAGTATAAAGAAGCAGATATCAATAACCTTAAATTATGTAATAATTTTACATTTCCAAAATCTCATTTCAGATATATGGAAAGGTTAACTCAAATACTATAAGAATAAAAAAAAGTGTGACTGATTGGGCATGGCAGCCAGAGTTAATAATGCATGGATCCCTACCAAGTAAATAGAAAAGTAAATAATTGAGGGTCTAGGATGGGCGAGCATATTCACAAGGGCCAAGCAACTGTACAGTACATTAAACACCAGCCATGACTGTAACATGACCATTGGGTCTGAGATACACAAGATCTGTAGTCCTGTTCTCACAGCGCTCAGTACATAACTCCACTTGAAATCAATCATCCAGGTAAACAAAGCATATGCTTTGCTGCACAGCACGACAATGGCAAATGTGAACTCAGCCCCACGGTGACCCAAAGAGCCGCCACATGTGGCTGTTTGCTCTTATATAACAAAAGACAATTCATCTGTAAGCTAAAGCAAACTTGTGTACATATGTACTAGCTAAATCTAGAACTTCATTTAAGTATTTATGATGCTTTTGATTCCACAGGGAGAATGAGAAGACAGGCAGTTATTGGATTTTAGCTCCTTCCATGCAAAGCTGAATGGTTTTCTCTCCACGACGTCTGAGTTCAAAGCCACCTTGCCGTGCCTGGAAAGAAAATAAGAATCCTGTGCCTGGTGAATCAAAGCCTGGGTAGAACAGACTGGGATCATAGGTCCGTGTTTTCTTTGTGAAGCTGGACGAATGAGGAGGTGTGGAGGAGTGAGATGGCGCAGGAGGGGGTAACACCGCCAGGGCTTTGATCTGCTAACACATAAGTCCTTTCACCCACAGACCAACAGGGAGTCTCAGGCTTTACCCCCTCATGTGATGCTCCATATGAGGGAACATTTGCTCCCTCTGAAGCCTTGTCAACTCATCTTCAAGTCTTCCAAAAAAAAAAAAAAAAAAAATGCATACAAAATGAAGCATAAACACCAAGGATGAGACTGGGAGTACTGACTATCTCAAATTCTGATAGTGGCAGTTTGTGGCTTGATTTCTCTGGGTGTATTAAGTCACAAATAACTAGTTTTTGAATGGGATTCGACACATTCACCCATAAATTGGGCAATAATTATTCATAAATTTTGAAGTATTGCTGTGCTAGGTCATCTTAGGGACTGTGTCACATCAATAAGATCTAGAAAAGCAAACAAATAGAACAGCACAGCATAAATGGTTAATAATTTAAAATTATGCATTTGGCAGATTCTTTTAACCAAAGAGACTTAAAATAGATTTAAAGTACACTTTTAAAATGTGTCCCTTTAAATGCAAATGAGCTGCTGCTCTCCGGGTCTTTCCAGCTTTAACAGCTTGCATTTCGGTTGCTCAACAACAAAGCTGGAGAATCTCATGCAGCTAAAATGACAATTGTTAGAAATGGTGTTCAGCCTTACATTGTTCAAACCGGAGTCAGAAACTGATGGAGAGACTCAGAAAGAAGTTTTAGAATGCAACTGGACATTTCTGAATGGTTAGTGGATAAACTTATGTAGCAGCTGTGGAGTTGATTCAACTCATCGACTAGCATGTGCCGTCATGTTAATCTTTTGTGCAAATCCAGCATTGAATTGACCCTCGTTTGTAATAACACTCTACAACAACTCTTCCTCTTCTCTAAAGCAGCCCAACATGGCCTCGCCCCCTTTGTTGTGTTATCGGGCGCAGGTTTTTTTGTCAATTTTAGGGTTAGTGATGTCATTAACCCGGGAAGAAGCTTGCTGTAGTTCCTACCAGCCCCTTGTAGTCCTTAAACAGAGAATTTTGTAAAAGAAAATATCTCCCTTTGCTTTGAACTTAGAGCATAAACAACATCTGCAAAATGCTCAAACAGCAACATTACACACTAAAGTTAAAAAAGTGAAATCATAATCAACCACCCCTTTAAAATAATTGTTTTCTATTTTAATATATTTTAGTATGTAATTTATTTCTGTGATGGCAAATCTGACTTTTTAACAGACTTTGCTTCAGTCTTCAGTGTCACATCACCCTTCAGAAATCATTCTAATATGCCGATTTGGTGATCTACAAATATTCTGTATTATTATCAATGTTGAAATAAGTTGTCCTGCATCATATATATTTTTTGTGTAAACAAAAATTTTTTCAGGATTCTTGGCTAAATAGAAAGTTTTAAAAAAGCATTTAAATGAAATTGATTTTTTTTGTAGCAATGTGAAAGTTTTGACTGTCAATTTTGATCAATTTAATGCATCGTTGCTAGTGTTCAATAAATTGAAATAATAGTTAATTTAATTAATAAAAGCTATACCCAGACTCTGAATATCTGCTTGTAACCCATCCAAGTTAGTGCACACACATTAGGACCAGTGAGTGGACACACACACCCGGAGCAGTGGGCAGACATTTTTGCTGTGGCGCCTGGGGAGCAATTAGGTGCCTTGCTCAAGGAAACCTCAGTCATTTCCTGCCAGTATTGAGAATCAAACCCGCAACCTTCAGGTTACCAGTCTAAGTCTAACGATTAGGCCACAACTGCCCACAAACATTAAACATTAAGCAAAAAAAAAAAAAAAAAGAAAACAAAGTAACACCCCTTTTTCAGAATACTGTATTTTAAAGATACATTTGTAAGATCCAAATAAGTTTTACTTTTATTGGAAAGGGATTAAACAATGTTTTTCATGCTTGTTCAATGAACCATAATAAATAATTGCAAAGGCAATTGTGGAACAGTCCTTATATAACAGTTTAAAGGTGGTAGACATTTAAAGTCCCAATAACCTAGGACACTAAAGAGACCTTTATACTTACTCTAAAAAGCACCTAATGAAAGATGTCCAGGGTCCTTGATCACCTGTGTGAACGTGCAGCTGCGGGGTGGCATACGCCTGCAGATGTGGCCCGTGCAATAAACGGCAATGTCCATAATGGACTGTAAGAGGCTTAAGACTGTGTTACAGGGAGATAGGAAGAACAGCTGATGGAGCCGATGAGGAGACCTAATGTGCCTGAGTACAACCTATTTACTCAAAACAACCTAGCTATTAAAATACAGACAGAGGAAGGTACAGAAAGAAAACCATAACACAAACGTTTTAACAAACTACAGTATGCTGCCTTATTTTAAAGTTGTTTAAGGGGTTAATGAATTAATTTAAGTCTTCTGAATGAATCACTATGATATGTCAATCAGATAAAGCACAGCACTATCAGCTTATGTGAAAAAGATGTTACATCCCACACTCACAGAGGGCCTATTGTTGACTTTCAATCAATAACCTTCAATTAGTGGTTGTCAAGAACGCATCCAAGAGCTGGAAATGAGATGCCTTTGGGAGCATGCTAACTTGTCATAGACACTGTATATTAAAAGACAATATCTGTCAAGCACTGAGGTTGCCAAAATGAGATTTCAATAAAAATATGACGTTATGACAAAGTAAGCTGTTAGCTTTCACGGGAAGTCAAAGTCAAATTTGGTATTTGAGCCCCAAGTAAACAAACCTGTCTGCCATAGATGATGGACATAGAGTATTGCAAAAACAACAACATTTTCAAAGTGATTCACAAGAATTGGACTATGTTGGCCTATAACTTTTATAGATGAGCACTGACAATACAGCAGTTTCAGCCAGACAGAGTTGAATAGTTGTTCCAAAGATTCTATTCTGTGGAACATAAAAGGTGAATTTAAAAATAATTCAAGAATTGTATTATATTTTTCTCGATTTAATGAAAGAGATCTTCAGCTGTCCAAGCCTCAGTCCTCATTCGTTATATTGAAAAGCGAATCAAGCCTAATATATATTTTTTTCTTTTTCTTTTTTTTTTTTTCAAAAATGTACCTTTTGTGTGCCACAAGAAGAAAGAAAGAAGTTCATGTGGATTTGAAGTGATATGAAGGTCAACAATGATTAATTTTTTGGGTGAACTATTCCTTTAAGATTTGTGAAATGTTTGGCTATAGGAGGACATGGCTATTTTGAAGGCATGACTTTGTTGTTGTTGTGCTGTCTGGAGATGAGGTGGCTAAGATACCTCACAGTCCCGAAGGCCAAATTATTCTGCTCTTGCTTTGATCAAACTGTGTCCTGCACATTCCTCCTCTCGCTTCAAAGCAGGAACATGTGGCCTGAAGCGAAAGAGAAGTCATGGTGACCTCAGTCTGTTTCTTAATAAGACTGGATTTGTACAATAACAGATGACTAGAAAATATTTTTTTCCATCCGTCCATCCATTAAAGTACCTCTTAGTATAATGCAATGCAAATGTTACCAATGTGCTTTTCAAAAAAAAAAAAAAAAAAACAGAAAAAACATGTCAATTCACACAACACATTAAAATAATAATAATTTTGCTCAGCTTCAAACTCCATAAATAGAAGAACCTTTTATGTTTGCATGCCCACCACATTTTTCTTTTTTTCTTTTTTTTGCTTTGGCTGGTTTCCCAAAAAGCAGGATAAGTCATTCATAGCCTGTGAAAAATGCAATCTCAAGTAGGGAGAATTCACTTTTCTATGTATGAGAAAAGAGAAATACTCAAAAATCCCACTGTATATGCAATTTCTTGCTGAGTTTTTTTGGCAGATTTGACATGTGAAGAAAAAGAGGAGTGACCTCACAATGAAAATGATGTAACATTTAGTAAATGCAAACACGTTTGACATATTATGAAACGCACTGAAATGTGATCTCACATGCATTAGCTTGCAAGATAATTGCAATGCTTTTTTCATAGGGCAATCACAAAACATGCCAGGTTTCCTCAGTTTTGTTGAATGTAACTAGACTGTAATTGAAACATAAATAATACAATGCACTGCGCTACTGCATTTACAATGAGGAAATCCCACTAAACACCTTAGCCAGGATAATTTGCAAAAACAAAAGTTGATGGGTTTGAATAGATCAGTTTTACATTGGGGATATGTTTGGGGGAGAAAATAAAAGGAGGCTCTAGGAGAAAAGAAAAGTGAACTTTTAATAAAGAGTCAGTATAAGCAGGGCCTCTGGAGAAGGCTAGATACATGGACACTCAACATATTTTTCTTACCAATTACTCGTCTGTTTAATTATTAATTCCACCAATGCTAGCTGGAGAAGTAGTGCATGTTTTGTTTTTGTATTCTCTAGCTACATGTCTGTAATCATGACCATGACCAGGACCTCTGGGACCAGGGGTGCTTCTAAGTGGCCATTGCCCATGCCAACAAACTTTGCTCCCCTAGTGGCCTGGCTAAATTTCGCTATATCACCAAATTTTTTAAATATTATATTTTTTATATATAATTTATGTTTATAAAATTGCAAAGCCATAAATGAATGGCTAAAACCTTTGCATCTATCCATTGTCACACAGAGTAGGTAAAAACTTCCATTTTCTGAGTGTTCATGGGACCTAATTACTTCCAGATTAAATAAACAGACTAAACAATTCTTTTAAAATAACACAATGACACAAAATGTAAAAGGCAGTATCAAATGAGTATGTCAGAAAAACAATATTCATAATAGGCACACAATACCGGGATGACCGAAGTGTGCAACCAGTGGACATCTCATCTCACACAAAGTTAAAAAATAAAAATGAGGGGGTGGGGGCAATGCAGCAATGCATTATTCTACACACCTGCATTTTATCAGTTGCTTAATAAAGAATGATCTGTGTGCTGGTTTGGGAAACAGGTGCAACTACATCATTACAGAATGAATGAAAAAAATTAAGATTATCTCAAGAGCATAATTTGCTGCATTATCAGTAAACCCGGACTGTATCAAGAGAGCTCTATACTACTGTATACCTCTGAGCCCACATTTGAGATTTTTCATCATCTTTATGATGGATGGATGGATGATTTGACTTCTGAAGCCTTATGATTACTGGAAAAAAAAAAAAAAAAAAACACTCAAAGGCTTAGCAAAGACTCAGTCAGTTCTTGAGCTAAAGGATTAGTTCACTTTCAAGTGAAAATTACCCAAAGCTTTACTCACCCTTAAGCCATCCTAGGTGTATATGACTTTCTTCTTTCTAATGAACACAATCGGAGCTATATTCATCCGAGCTTTATAATGGCAGTGAGCGATACCAACGAGTATGAGCTGAAGAAAGTGCTTCCATCCACATCCATCCATCATAAAGTTGTACTTCACCAAGCTCCGGGGGGTTAATAAAGGCCTTATGAAGCGAAACGATGCATTTGTGTTAAAAAAATAAAAAAAATAAATAAAAAAATCCATAATTAAGAAGTTATGAAGTAAAAGATCTAGCTTCCTCCATACTGCCTTCCATATTCAAATTAAGTAGAAAACAGAACTGGCATTGCGTCAGTCACGTTTTTTCTGTAAGTTGAATAGGGAAGACATAGGACGAAGTGTAAGCTTTTTGAACTGTAAGAAACAGTTTTCCTTCTTTTTTCCTAAGCTGAATATATAAGGTGGTCTGGTAGAAGCTAGATATTTTACTTGATAACTTAAATATGGATTTTATTTTATTTTTTTTAAACAAATGCTTCACTTCAGAAGGCATTTATTAACCCCCCGGAGCCGTGTGGACCATGTTTATGATGGATGGATGTGGATGGAAGCACTTTCTTCAGCTCATACTCGTTGGTATCGCTCACTGCCATTATAAAGCTTGGATGCGTCAGGATATTTATTAATATATCTCCGATTGTGTTCATCAGAAAGAAGATACACTACAAGTCATATGATGGCTTGAGGGTGAGTAAAGATTTGGTTAATTTTCATTTGAAAGTGAACTAATCCTTTAACAGCTCACAGGAGAATAAGATTTTCAGTAAATAATTATTTTGGTACAACTTTTATGACTTCAGAAGACTAAGCACAAAACTAATATAAACACAGAAATCAAATTGACTTATTATTGGCATATTTTAAAGCTTAAAAAACAGCTAATGGGTTTGGAATAATGTTGATGGTGTGTTAAAAATCATATATATTTTTTATTATTTTGGGGTAAACTGCTCCTTAAAGTATTACATGCATCCAGGCTCACTTCCTCAAGAGAGTTATCCTTGATTCTTTCTTACAGTTTATTTGGATCATAACATAACTTGGTGTTGGTGCAGATTCATTTGGCAATATATCATGTGAACTCTCCACAGTGACATACTTCTATTTTCTGCATATGGAGGTGAATTGGATTAAGTCCAATATTAAAGACATTAGGCCTCCTGGCACCATGTAACTATTGCAAATGTCAAGTGCCATTTTTCAGTTATTCTTTGCCACTGAGTCTCCTTTATAAAAACAAAGTGTCAAAAGCATCACATGAGAATACTTCTACATGAAAAACTGGCAGTTCTGGTTAAAAATGTGACGCGGGTATTTTTGACTTCTAGTCTGAAGCTAAAGTTGGGTGAAGCCACGGAATGACGGATTGTCGGCTGGTGCTCACGTGACAGTTTGTGTTCCCGCTGGGCTTGTTGCTCAAGGCTTGGTCCTCTCTTTGCTCCGGAGGGAGCTTGAAGTTATCTTTGACTGTGAAAATAACAGCCATTCTTCTGACCAGCATGTGTGATATATCAGAGACATGTTAAATCACCTTGCTGGAAGAATTCCCACTGGAGAATGGGGTGCTGTGATCCTGCTCCGTGGGGATGGTTGGAGGGCATGCCAGCACTGCCTGCTGCATTCCACCTGCTATACATGCATCCCAATGGGCTTTGTCATATGCACATTCATGAAGAGCAACGTAGGTGAGCACACATCTCATAATGGCCCAGAGGAACATACTGAGAAGGTACAGATAAGAAAAGGCATGCCGTAATGAAATAGACTTAAATAGACACACAGACGTATTGTATAAACACTCTCGGCATGCATGCAATACCTGATAACCTGATGATAGCACAATGACTGAATATCACACTTGATAAAATTAGCTTTTCTTTTCAGTGAGAGCTGAACCAGTTAATACACTTTTAAAAACAAAAGGTTCTTTATTGGCATCTACATTCTTAGAAAAAAGGTTCAATGTGGTTCTATACAAGTTTTTGCACATATGTTTTAAGTGATTCACATAAAGTTAAGTAAAATTAGGAAACAAAATAAGTAACTGTAATTGGCCATGAAAGTTTGTTGAGTAATTTCTACTTAGATAATACTCTGTCTCTGTTTCAATTACATTTGACTCAAATAATTTAACACTGAATTAAATCATGTCTTTAAAGTGTATGCTTTACTTAGAGCATCTAAGTAAATAATACAGTAGATATTGTGTAAACAACAATAGAAGTAATGTTATACCCATCCAAACACAGAGACATCAATACTTTGTACACAATAAACAATAACAGTAACATTTGTTGGATCATTTTTGAGTATGAATGGGTGTTTTGAGTAGAAATGAACTCAGATGTCACAAAACAGCAAATTACTAAACCTAACAACAAAAGCAATGATAAAACAGTCTAAATACAGCTGGAAAACAGTGAAAAATGCAACCTTATTAATTATTCATGCTGTAGTGTATGATGGGAACACCAGTATCAGAAAGTTGAATAGGTTTTACTTAATTTTATAACCTTGATATTTACATTTTATTTCTACAATCTTAAATTGAGTACTAATATAATTTACTACTAATATAAAGTACTAATATAATTTACTTTTTTTTAATTCTTTCCTAAACTAACTTAATCAAGTAGAAATTACATTTGTTTTCTGTAGTATTTACTCCACAACAAAAACAAAGGAACCCTTAAAAGGTTCTGTATAAAGAAGATTTTTTTTTAAAAAAAATATATAATTTAATTAAATACTTGTAATAAATGGTTGGAATAAATGGTTCTTTTGTATGGCATCACCATTTTAGATTTTTTTTGGTAGATATGTAGATATCTTCTCAATCTGCCATGCCAATATGGTAGACATAACATAATAGCCTACCTTTCCATTAAACTAAATTTTAACTAAATAAAAAGGTACAGAGTATAACATTGTATTGTAATCCAATATGATTTTAGACATTTAAGGTTTAAATAAATTCTTTCTAAACCCAGAAATGTATAATTAATATAAGTAATACAAATGTATCAAGCATAGTTTGAAATCCTTTTGAAATACAAAGTTTTATACATAGTTTTATCGTTTCCACAGTCAACATTTGAATATTATTAAGGTGATTATTATAGGTTCACAAAAAGCTGAAAGCTCTTGAGCAGTCCTCCAAAAAGCTACTTTAATACAAGAGTAACTATTTAAAACCCCATAGTCTAGCCTGCTTCCTTTTTTACTGCTTCAGAATCACAAGCTGTCTCACCACACAAAGCCCAGATCACCTACATTGTTTTCTAGGGCGAGAAAGCTGACAATGTGCAGCACACTAGACTCTGAGAATTATTTAGAGCAGTCGTCACAAACCGGATCCAACGCTAGACTCCGCTATCTATCGCGTGAGACAAAAAGACAGACCTCGGTTTCTTCCTCGCTGCACGGCATCAAACCTTTCCCGGCTCCGTGTTCTTGTGTTGTACAGAGAGACGTCACTTGAGAACTGAGAAAAGGAGATTCTGCCAGCGTGCCCAATTCGTAGTGCACCTGCTGTTCTGGTGACAGCATTAAAACAAGTCTGTTTTTCTCACCCTGAACAAATGCCCTACAGGTCACTCTCCAACCGAGCTGAGAGATCATTAGAATTCATGGCATAGCTGAATCAGAGGATAGAAACAGTGATTATTAGAGCTCTGTATTCAAAATGCACGATAGCGGAATAAGACATATTTTAGGATGGCAGCCGAGGGCAATGCTGACAGTTATGAGGAAATTATACACATAATCAAAAATAAACTTTCTGCATGACACAGACTAGGCTAATAAAAGGCTAGTGCATGAACAACACAGTAACTTTAAGGTCTTGCTTTCCCACAACAATGACATAAGAGGTGCAGATGCAGAGGAATCCTCACTGAGATTACTTGAAAATCTAATCTTAGCCTGGAAATTAACACAAGATTTTAGGATTTGGAAACATGTAAAACACAAAGAAACATTATGATATTGCATGGGTAAAAGACATGATACAAATAAAAAAATAAAAAGTAAAAAAAAAAAAATGTAATAATCAAAAATAAATTACAGTAAAATGTATTTCAATTCATATTTGGGGGCATCGAGTCAAAAAGTCAGGTTGATACATCTGTCCTGATATCAAGAAGCCTAATTTAGGGATGTATATTAGGCTTCTCAAAAGTACAGACTTCGGTACCTAATCGGTATTGATATTTTAAAAATGTGACGATGCCAGAAATTCCCCCTAGCATTTTGAGCACTGTTCAGTGAGTCCTTAAACACCTCTGATTGGCTATTGTGTTTGTAACGAAGCGGGACTCCAGAGCAGAGATCCATTTGCAAGATTTATTACAAAAGTAAGCGTGGTCGTACAGGCAGGGTCAAAGCAGGGGCAAACAGAGACAGCAAGGGACAGGCAGAATCGTGGTCAGGATACAGGCAGTAGATCAGGGCAGGCAGATATCGTTCACAGTCCAGATAACAATTACCAGTTCAAAGGCAGAAGGCAGAGAATCATAAACCAGAAACAGGCAGGATCAATAACAGACAGGCAGACAGGATACAAACGCTCAGAATTGTCACAGGGTGAATCAAGACCTCGCAATGAGGTGGTGTGTGAGTGAGTCTTAAATAGTCTAGGTAAAGAGCTTCAGGAGTATGTGGCAATAGGTGATTGGTGGAGTGAGTGCATGTGAGGATTATGGGAAATGTTGCGCTCAACAGATATGTCTGTGATTGGCTACAATGGTCAACGCTTCAAATCCCTAATATTTCTGCTGATAAAGGATCTGCTGATAGACCCTTGCTTTCAAATGCTCTGGTGTATCTGTGTAAGCTCTCGGTGAAGAGCATCAAAGATGTCTATTTACAACATGTTTTTGAAGCGTTGATCATTGTAGCCAATCACAGATATATCTGTTGAACACAATGGCCAATCAGAGGTGTCCGCTCAACAGCACTCAAAATGCTAGGGGGAAATGCTGGTATAGTCACATTTTTAAAATTTCAGTACAGACTTAAAGTCGGTACTTTTGACAACCATATTGTCAGTATTGACTATGGTCAGAATTGGGTATTTAATTGTGCATTCTCATTTAGGTTACCTTAGCCATCATCTAACACCCACATTAAGATCTTTAAAACCACTAATAATTTAATAATATGTAAGCGTGATCTCAAAATGAATAATCAATTGTATTTTATAATGCTAAATTCACATATAGCATTTAAAATCACTGATTTTAGTTTATACTGTTTAGATCAAATAGTATAGAATTTTAATGAAAATTGCAACTGGCTTATCGGTATTGGCCAAAATGTTAATATTGGTGCAACCCTAGCCTCATTTAAAATAATTATAATATTATTAATATTAATAATAGTTGGTTGTCTGGCTATCACCAGACCAAGCTCAATTTAAAATTGAACATTGGTCTGGGACGTTTGCTATGTATTACCTACTGCACAAGAGGTGTGATCAACGAGCATTATTCACGCAATTGGTAGTCCTTCAACCAATCAGATCAACGATCCGGGTGACGTACTTTTGCAGAGCGATGCGAAAACTCCAGACAGGTTTAGTCTGTAGCGGTTTGCAGAAGCAGCAATGGCATCAAATGATTTTTGCAGGTTGTGCAAAGAAACATGAAAGTGAGTGGTATTTACACCCAGTCGAGCGATTTGTTTGCTAAACTAAAGAAGTCATTTAGCATCGTTGAGAGGTTAAAAGGAATTGGATTGACGGTCGTGAGACCCAGAGCCATAGAAAGAGCTTGGCAATAGCGAGCAAGGTAGATAAGCCAGTCTGTGATTGGTTCCTGCAAAAGTGTAACAGATGCAGCAGAAATGAATGTACGGGTTTTCAGACTGAGTTGCCGGGCGAAATCAAATCGCCGGCAGATCAGGCTGGGTTTACCTAGTTTAAATAGTTGGCCTAATTCCTGAAAAATATAAAAAAAGCTTAAGTATGTTATTTTTATTTCTTGTCACACATACTTTCTTAGCACAAATAAATCTAGGTGATTTCAAGGTTTATTATCTTTGCCAAAACACAAAAACTTGCATATATGGTTAATGGAGCCTCTCCTTAGGCATAATTGTTTTTATAAGGAACTAAAGATTTTCTACCCACCAACACCTTCTATCTGAATCAAAACCTCCTATCGCACAAAACACTCAAACACTATTCATCACACATGCAAC